>NC_133647.1:77594230-77894230 GCF_009905375.1 Apium graveolens
ATCTCTCAATGCGGCAGGTGGTTGCTAGAACCACCTGAGGCTGTGGAAGGGTATTTAAAATTTTAAATAAACAAAATTAAAAATTAAATTCAAGTATTTTTTAAAAATTATGTAATATTAAAAAAAATCTGTGCAATCTGTGTGTGTCACAGATTTTAAGATAGTAATAAGTAAATATGTAACACTTAAAAACTTAAGATAGTAATAAATAAATATGTGACAGTTAAAAACTACTGAACATATAGTGAATATTTTTGGAATTGGGATAGCTATTCCGCCCATTTCGTCGAGTCGAGATAAACAAGACTTATTCCATCATAACCGGTTCCTGCCAAGAAAAAAAGCGCAGCAAATAGCTCCATTGAGTCCCTTATCATTTAAGGAACCAATTCCTATAAGTATGAAACCCATATGGGATATTCTTTTTTTTAAAAAAATTACGTGGGCCGAGAGATGTTGAAGCTGCATATATTTTTTATATTGTGCCTACTATAACCAATCACGGATAAAATATAAAATGGACATGGGATAATAATTTCATATTAATCCGATCAATCCATACGCTCCCATTTTTAATAAAATTCCAGCTGATATTTTGTAAATATTTAATAACCAATTTTATAATCCCAATATTTTCCTGTACTATCAAGTATGATGTGCGATAAATGATTTAGAGCAAGTGAAATCCCGTAGTAAAACAGTTTCTATAACTTGATCCAGCTAAAAATGTAAGTAGATGAGGCTAAACATTTAACCAAAGATTTTACTGAGATGTACAAGTACAACACCTACATAACAAAATCCCATAACTTGGAAAACCGAAGAAGGGAACACCTTCTAGCAAAGTCTAGTAATATTCAAGTTTGCAGGATAGTTTGATGGAGTAAGCAGCTTATTCTTGTTTACCACCCTCATCAGCAGCAGCAGCAGCGGCAGGTGAAGTAGGAGAAGCTTTTTTGGGCCGCTTAACGATCAAAACAGGACACTTAATGTTTTGTGCACAATGATTGCTCACACTTCCCAGAAATGCCCTGCATTTCATACATCAAACAACACTTTTTAGGCCTTAATAGCAAATTTAAGTTGACAAAGATGAGATTAAATTTTCACCTCTTCAAAGCACCGTAACCGTGACTGCCCAGCACCACCATGTCAACATTGAGCTTCTCCGCCGTCTCGCAGATCACATCCCTTGCATCTCCGGTCTCTACTTTTATCTCCACCTTGATCTTTGAATCATTCAGTTTGCAGAATGCACAATCAAATTACATATGACATCCATTATTGTAAAAATTCATTACATAAAATACACATTCAAAGCTGGATAGTACACAGGACTCATTGACACAATGCAGCCCCCATCATTAAAACCACACCAAAATCATGAAACGACATAAACCACGATCCGATTTGTGATGCGATAACAAAATCTCAAAATAACTAAAAACAACCGACTGAATCACAAGAAGTCGAAATTTAAATCTAACTAAAGTACCTGAGGATAGTCTTGGTAAACTTTTTTAGCCTTGCGGATCACCGATTCCGCCACTTGATTGCCATACCTCTCCATACTCTCCAGAATATCTTGCGAAAATAAATACCCTGTTCCCACAAAAAACACACAAAATATAACATCAACATTTTTATATACCGAGCACGGTTGAGTTGTGGTCAAGAGTTTATAATCTTGACCAAATTAAGTTATAGATAGATATTTTAGGAGAACTTGTAACCAAAATGAAATCTGGAAAAAAATACACGGACGAAGTAACAAGTCTGTTGGGCTACCTGTTCCATCAACAGCAGGATAAACAGTTCTAGGAGGCTTAGCATAGAGGAGAACAAGGGTATCAGTGGAAGAACAAAAGATGTTCTTTAAGCTCCAAGAAAGTGCATAGCTGCACTCTTCTCCTTCATCTACTGCTACTATTATCTTTCTGTCCATGTTCAGTAAAACCGAGTGTTTCTTTTTTCTTTTTTTATGATTTGGATAGGCTTCAATGGGAGTATAAATAAATACTTGTTTGTGTCCGGTGTTATCATGTGTATTATTAAGTTGGTGATGTAGTTTATTTGAAAACAGTGGTAGACAAACATGACCGTGGGCTGAAAAAAACTGCCTTTTCAATCCTGGTTTTGGTGATCCCCTGTCCCGCTTTAAACTTGATGACTGCATGTCATCTTTATCTCAACTTTTGTAAAACCAGTTTTATAAATTAAAATATCTGGATAAGACTTTTTACTTAGGGTGTAGCTTTTTTTCACCAGAAATTTTTAGGAAAAATTGTGAATTTACATTTCTTTTTTCCAAAAGTGAATTTAAAATTAATATTCATTTATAAGAAGTAAGACAGGCAAAAAGATATTAGCTGGTTGACACAAAAATTTAATAATTTTAGTCAAATTAATCCACAAATCCTTTTCATGTATAATTTTTAAAGAAAATTTACATTAATCTCTTGATTCGAATAAAACATATTACTCTTAGATAAAAATTTAGACAACCTTTTTTAAAACTCCTGGGCATATGTAAAAACATTTCACATTATCTATTACTACTGTTAATTAATATATTTAATTTATGATAATTAAAATATAATAAAAAATTATTTTTTAAAATATCTTAAACAATCATTATAATAAATTTCATTAAATAAATATAATAGAGATTCAACAAATCCTATATAATTATTATTTTAAACTTTTTTTTAAAAGGCCAGAATTTATATTAGAAAACCCCGAAAGGGAACCTTACATCGAGTTTAAATAGATGAACCCAAATATTTACTAAAAAATTACAGAATAACAACTATATCAAAACCACCCGCTAGACTTCTACCGTCACCAATCTGAGCCTCCTCATCATCAATAACTTGAGCTCCTCGATATCGGACCACTAAGCTTAGAAGACTTACCCCAGCCTTTTAGCATCACCTTTCTATTTAGGCCATTTTTTTAGATAATTCATCTGCACCCAAATTATCCATCCTACTAACCTTTTCAAAATAAAAATTACTCTTCTGAAAGAGTTGTAGAATGTCATTAACCACCTCTCCTCGCTCCAGAACCAATAACAAACATTTTAGTTGGAATCGTTAAGAATTAATAGACACAGTAAGAAATTCTAATATCTTTACATACTTATTATCTTTTATTATTTTTTGGCAATCAAACTTGGATGGCTCTTAAATTCAACATGAGCGGTGAAATGAATTTTTTTAAAGATAGTGCTTAAAAAAATGGGATTAAGTAATTCAATTATTTATGACATGTATTTCATTTGTTAGTTATCATATCAAATTAATCATGCAGGAAGAACCTTTGGAAACATTAACTCTTCTCGTGACTTCGTCAAACGGACTCCCTATTTTCATATTTGTTTTTAATTTGCATAGAATGATTTACCTCTCTCATTCATGAATACGAGAAGCGTAATTGTTGAAGGAGAAACATGGTAAGAACAAAATTTAAGGTTTATTGTCGGAATTAAAATCTATGACGGTGGTTTTTCGCCGGAAAATCAAGCGGTGTGTGGTGGCTTGTGGTTGTTTTAGGCTGAGATTGATCAGAGTAAGTGGTGACTCCCTTATTAGCTCTCAACTTTTTATCCCTCTCAATATGCCTACGTACCCTTTATATAGGGATCAAGCCTGACGTAGTTCTTGGGGAACAAGAAATCTAATGGGTTTAGACTTATTATTCTTAGGCTCGGTAGAAACCCATCCAGAATCCATCTTCCGCTAACTTTAGGAATGTGCAACTATGATGCCCAACCGCGAAGGCCCAAGACTCGTCTGTAATCGTAGTACTTCACGGATAATGCATCTCCCTGCGCAAAGATAACACTCCGCTACAGCTATCTCCCTTGATTTACGGACGCATGTATAACCACGGTTCACCCCAAATGCGGGACGCGTCCCTGTCCCCCGAATGAGGATAACCCACCAGATAACAGGACAGGTGATCCCAAGCTCTTAGGTGCAAAGTGCAGGATGACTCCAAACTTCTCCAACGAGGACACCCGTTGAAAACAAGAACAGAGCTCCCAAAGCACACACCAAAGTTAACCCCGCATCCCCAACGAGGACACCCGTTGAATACAGGAGGAGGCCTTCAGTCATCAGGCATACCCCTGGAGGCCTTCAAACTTTTCACGGACACCCCCCTCCTTAAGCGTCTCAAGGAAGGAATTCTTCAAAGATTAACTGCAACAAATATGTTAGTAGAAATAACCCTCCATTGCTCCTTTCCATGCATGCATTACCCCCAGCCCACTCTTGAAAATACATCTCCCCATCACAGGATGCGTTCTACGACACTGGGCGCGTCCTGACCTTCATGAAAGCTTGTATGACATTCCCTACATACAGGGCGCGTCCTACCTCGTAGGCGCGTACCTCAAACTTCTTTGCCACAAAACCATCCCTCAGTGAACACTCTCACCATGGTGGACGCGTCCTAGGCATCATAAACGCGTCCTAATGCCCTCCTTTACAACGCAACGCCGAATTTGACTTTAATTAACCCGCATTTGACCCGCATTGATCCAATGCCAAATTTTGGGTATAACAACTACCCCCAAATTTCATTTGCAATTGAAAATAAAACTGGATTTTTTACTAAAAAACCATAAGTAAAATTTGGATTGCCTCTTCGTTAAACACCCTGACGCGTCCTCCATAATGGGCGCGTCATGGCTTTGTATACGTATTCTCCAGAAATAAACTATTCTATAGCCGTTCCGTGACAGCTATCACACACGTCATCATCATCCTTTATCTATAAATACCTCTCACCAACCCACAATCTTACTTTACTCTTTTTCTCTCTCTCTCCCTCTCTCTCCAAAATCGCCATTACCGCCGCAGCAAGGAGTTAGGTTCGAAAACCCAGCGATTCAACCGGCCATTTCTCACGTTTTTACAATCAATCAACCCCCCAAGTTCCAAGGTACACAAATATTCCTTTATTTCTTCATTTCGTCGGGTAAATCGATCTTAATAAGTAAAAAACTGTTCGTATTCTTCATTTCCATTTTACTTTTCTTCATATTATTGTGAATGTATATATACACGTATATAATGAATCCCCATATTTTACTCTTTTGATTCTATAATTGCATGGTTTTAGGGTTTTAACCAAATTTCCCCAAAATTAGCCATAATTGATTGAGATTCTGGTACATTTCCATTATGATGGACGCGTCTATGACTGAGGGCGCGTCCTGTTATTGATGGCATGATTTACCCAGAGTAGCTTAACTTGCTCCAACAAGAATAGAGCAGATGCGCTGTCAAACTAGGACGCGTCATACTGTTTCTTGCGATAGATTTTCTTAGGACGCGTCTAGCATAAATCCTATCTTTGCACCTTTCTTTTTTATTATCTTACTCCTTTTCTTTAAGACATGGACGCGTCCTCAAAATCTTTTCCCTTCTTGTTTTAGCTGAAGGACGCGTCTTCATCTTCTCCGTTCCACTCATTCAAAGTTCTCAACAAACGCCTCGGGATCTACTCCCCACCTTCCATTTCTTTCAATCCTGAATTTCCTGAATATCACAGAACATAATCTTTCCTTGAAGCAGAATCCCACATTTTTGAGTCTTTAAAATTAAAAACTTCACTCATGGTAAGCTCAGACTCCGAATCAATGGACAATGTTCCCCTTAGTGCAAGACTCGGAAAGAAACACAAGAGGACTTCCCAAACTGCCCGTACTCAAGCAATCGAAGATTGGACTGACGACGAGATCATCCCTTCTTCTAGTAAAACACAAAAACATAAAACCATCTCTAACGAGGGCGCGTCCCCATCTGCTCAAGAAGCGTCTCTTGAACAGGGCGCGTCTCCTTTCCAGGACGCGCCTTCTCTACATAGTGAAGGTGAATTTGAGGGAAGAGCTCCTGAGCCCGGTAAATACCCCATCTCTCCTTAACAATCCGTCTCTCCACTGGAATATTGGGAGCCAAGTGATGTAGAGCTTGATTTTGACCGGAAAGAACTTGAAGATACCCTTGAGGCAGAGAATAATGTCTGGAGGAAGAAGGAACGCAAATTGACATGTGTTGGGATGAAATCCACTACAACAGATCTAGAAATTGGGTGGACCATGAAGTATTACGACATGGAGGGAATCCGGGCGCGTCCTCTCAGGATGATGCGACCCCATATCTTTAACGTGGAAAATCTGAGGATCCCCAGAATGGTCCTAACTCCAAAACTTATTTCTCTGGGTGTGGGTGCGCCCTTGCATCCATACATCAAGAAGATTTTAAAATGGTATGACGTTTCTCCAGTTCAAGTATCTCCAAACTCATATAAGCTAGCATGGGCTTTGTTTATCATGTACCACAACCTTGGGTTGGGCGCGCCCTCCATGAAGGAGTTTAGCTTCTTCTTCAGCATCAGGAAGTCCATCCCTGGCTACCACTTCTTTGTCGTCAACAAGTGGTTGAACAACAAAGGCTTCAATGAAGGCAAGGTGAGCCATGAGAGGGATTGGAAAGAACCTTTCTTCTACATCTACGATGTCAAGAGAGCCCAAGTTCGCTTCAACTTAAAACCAAGTAAGTGGTGCTTCCAGTGACGCGTCCTGTCAACCACGACGCGTCCTCCCCTTTATCAAGCTCTTTATTTTTTTCCTTTCCTGACAATTTCCACCTTTCTTCTTAGATAAAAGAACCCAAAAAGAATTAACAGGAAAAAGAAAAAAAAAAGCAGAGAAGGTGTTCAAACATGCTGAGGAACATTTCAATCTCAAGGAGATGATCACAGAAGCCAATCTTAAAAAGATTGGGGCTTTGTCCGCAAGGGTGGGTTCCATTTGTAAATACCGTGATTTTTATAATGGGAAACCCGTCCTCACAGCTTCTGAGAAGGCTAGAGGGCTCAATGCCACAGAACTAGTCCAACTGGACATTAGTAGACATATAGACTTCGAACAAGGTAAGAATTATCAGACATAGGATGCGTCGTAATCTCAGGACATGTCATACATGTATCTTCATACACATAGCTTTCATGCATTTACAATCTATATATTTTATTCTTGGCACGTCTTTCTATCAGGACGCGTCTTCGTATTCTTTATATGATTTAGATTTTTGCATAAGACTGTTACATTGTATGGTTCTCACATGATACGTCATATCACACAGGACGTGTCTAGTCTCGTAATTCTTTTCATACTTGTCATTATATGCATACTCCTCATTATAATTTTGATATGTCATATCACACAAGGCGCGTCCTCATGACTTGGCACGTCCATGTCTAACATCTTTATGTTTTATCACAGATATGACTTCTCTTCCCAAAGGGTTTGCCATTGGGGCCACTAAGAAATTGAGAGCCAGGAAGCAAGCTTCTGTTAAGCCAGATCCAAAAATCAAAGATCTTTTGTCTGCTGTAACTCCTTCCCCTCCACCAAAGATCGTTGATACTACTGTGCTGAACATCTCTGATAAGGAGGACGTGCCTCCTAAATGCCAAAAAATGGTTCCAGATGACCAATCCTTTGTCCTTAGATATCTGGGCGCATCCTCATCTGGGACTTGTACAGAGGAGGAGGTAAGGGGTTAGACTTTAAGAACTGAGCAGCAGACTGAGGAAGCTATGGTGAGGGCAACAACCGAGCTTCATATGCATGCAAGGCAGAATGCCAATATGGATACCAGACTCAGGGCGCGTCTTGCCATCACTGACACTACAAAGAGTCAAGCTGAAGACAAAATCATAACTCTGGAAAAAAGCATTACTTTGCTCACAAAAGAGAAAGATGCTGAGATCCTTCAGCTAAAGCAAGACAAGGCGCGTCTTGAGGGTGAGAAGGCACAACTTGAAGGCAATGTCACTTCTATGGAGAAGGCAATGGAGAGCGTAGTCACTCTAAATTCTACCATGCAATTAGAACTTGATACTCTGAATAATGATAGACTGCATGGCTGGAAAGAAGAGAAGAAGCTGGTATATCAAAACGGGTTCGCGGCTGGTTTTGAAGAGTGGTGTTCTGGGTTCATAGCCAATGACCCAGAATAAACTTTTTCCAAGTTTGATAAGGATACCCAAAATTGGGTAAATGATTTCAGAATCAGGGCTGCAAACTCAATCAAGAACAAAAGGATCATCCTAGGCCTGGAAGAGGATGACGCGTCCCCAATGCCTTGTCCACTTCAAACTCAGCCTCCACCTTCTTCCCCAAAAGACCAGGACAAGCCTCAGGATGTGCCCCCTGCCTAGGACGCATCTCATGTCTATTTATGAACTTCTTATCTGAACTGTCTCAAGGGTGCATGCCCTTTTAATCCTTGCAAGTTGTAAACTTATGACTATTTCTGAATGTTGCTAGTACTTTTCCAAGATTTTATACCTTGAATTATTTTCATGCATACTTTGCTTTCCTGGTTATCTTGTTTCCATAACATTTTTTTAGCAAGTCATACATATAACGGGTGTGTCTTCAGCTCAGAACGCGTTCTCTTCTACTTAAGATTACCTTTTAGGACATTCTTCCCAAATGAGGGCGCGCCCTCATTTATCTTACATCTGATTTTTTCTTATTTATGCAAATCACTTTTTGTTATCCCATTAATCATTGTAAACTAAAATATATCCAGCAAGGGCGCGTCCTACCATGCGGACACGTCAAGATATGCTATATTAGTCCTTGTATTCTAGATGTTTTGAATTTCCTGGATGATATATATTTTTCCCTTAGATGATAACATGTTGTTATATAATTTTTTTTGTTTATGCAACGCACAATATATGGGAGCGTCTTAGTGCTTTGACGCGTCAACCTTTCACTTTTGAAGATAAGTATTTTGACATATCGGTTTGGACACGTCCTGAATAAGGACGTGTCCTTGCATTTTGTTATGGAATACTAAAATTAAAGGTGCATCAACCAAGATTATGCATAGGTTGGGTGCGTCCTTAGACCCAAGATGCATCCTAGTTCGAGTTTCACCTTAGTTTTCTTTAGTTTCCCCTTTACAAATCGTGCTTTTGCAATTATAAATAAATGACTACTTCTCAGGGCGCGTCCTGTGATGAGGACGCGTCATATAACCAAGCAAACTTACAAGCAAATAACCATTTGGAAAATTTTCAAAGTTTTTATTAATAATGCGCTCTAGTGTCAAAAGTACACCAGTCCCATGGCTACTATGCTCTGTGGGGAATTTATTCGAAAAAATGACCCTTCAACTAGTTCTAAGGTAAGTAGTACCTGCACTACCCCCTAGGCTTAGAGGAATTTTATTGCTTCTAGCCTATAATTTGGGCGCAACCCTAAGTATATAAAGTAAACATGATATGTAAGGGGCCAAAGATGCGCCTTACTGATAATACTTTCGAAGATGCTCCGCGTTCCATGCTCGCAGAACCGGCTTTCCTTCTAAATCTTCAAGGTGATAAGTACCCTTCCACAAAATTGCTTTTATCTTATATGGGCCTTCCTAATTAGATCCAAATACTCCATGTTGGGGGTTCTTTGTGTTTGACATCACCTTCCTGAGCACCAGATCCCCCACCTTCAGCTACTGTCCCTTTACCTTCTTGTTATAGTACCTTGCAACACGTTGTTGATATACCGTGAGCCTTAACTGGGAATTATCCCTCGCTTCTTGTAAAAGGTCCAAGTAAAGCCTTTGGTTAACTCCTGCATCTTCCTCTGTGTAACCATCTCTACGAAGCGACCCTGAGCCAACTTCCACAGGGACTATAACTTCATACCCACAAGTCAGCATAAATGAAGTTTCCCTCATAGTAGATCTTGGAGTAGTGTTGTAGGACCACATCACTTTTGGGAGTTCTTCGGGCCAATTTCCTTTGCGCTCTTCCAGTTTTGTCTTAAGGGTATACTTTATTATTTTATTCACGACCTCTATTTGGCCATTGCTTTGAGGATGATGGACCGCTGCAAATTCCTTCTTAATTTTTAGATCCTCACATAACTGTCATAACTCCTTTCTGTCGAACTACTTTCCGTTATCAGAGACCAGTTTGTAAGGAATTCCAAACCTGCACACGATAGAGTTGAAGATAAAGTCTTTAATTTTCTTCGCGGTGATAGTTGCCAACGGCATAGCTTCTGCCTATTTTGTAAAATAATCAACCACAACATTTGCATATTTGACATCTCCTTTAGCCTTAGGTAATTCTCCAATAAGATCAATCCCATGGCAAATAGCCATGGGCTCACCATAGGCGTCAAGAGCGTCGCTGGCATAGATGAGTAATTCGTAAAGGGTTGGCAACGATCACATGCTCTAACAAAATTCGCGGCATCCTCCTTCATCGTAGGCCAATAATAACCTTGGCATAAAACTTTCATCGCCAACGAGTTACCCCCCAAGTGATTACCACAAATTCCTTCATGTACCTCCCTTAATATGTAATTTCCCTCTTCGTTATCGACACATCTGAGCAGCGGTTGACTGAAGCCCCTTTTATACAAAACTTTATCATATACCACATACCTTGCATCCTGGTAGCGGAGTCGTCGAGCCTTGAACTTATCCTCAAGAAGTGCTCCTTTGTGAATATAAGTAAGGATGGGCGTTGTTAGTCCCTTAACAATATAACAAGAATTACAGAAGGGGGGTTGAATGGAATTCTTGAAACTTTTTCTTGAATAAAAAATGTTCTAACTCAATTATATATATCAGTGTGAATTGATTAGCAGAATGCGGAATAATCACTTAAAATGAATCAAAACACAAGTAATTAAAAACAAGAGTCTTTAAAAACTTTCTGGTGGATTTGAATGATTCCACCAGAGATATATAATATATATCGAGAGAACTCTGTGTGCAAAAAGCTCATAGCTGCTTACAAATAAACAACTAAGAATACAGAGAAATACTGAGAATGCAGCTTACAAATGTTTCTCTCTTGGTTGCTTAGTTTCTTAGTTAGTTAGTTGTTCTATTTATTGCTTCTTGGTTTATATATCACCAAGATTACAAAGCAATAAGACAAGATAATAAAACAAAAACTATTGAGCCTATTACAATACTACTTTATTACTCTATTCCAGCATCTTTGAATATCTTCATAATAGCATGGAAATGGCAATGCTTCTTTGTTCTCGAAAACCCTGTTGAATAGGCTACCACATTCCATTTGCATACACTCGACGCATGTGACTGTGTTGTCACTGTCAACAGATATTTGAATTCTTTATCCGTCGGGTTCATGATCATCCGTCGGGTTGTTGATCATCCGTCGAATTCATTGTTGTTTATCCGTCGGGTAGCAATCAGGCACTAGACTTCATTTCATTTATGCAGAATTACAAGACATCATCTATGTACAATTAATCAACCTATTCTGCATATCTAGTTAAAGTCAACATGACTTAAGTACTACTACAGATTCTAAACAATGTGTATGCATAAATGTGCTACAGACTTATTGTTACATAAGCTACTCACTCGATGGATAATAAATCATCATCCGTCGGGACTATATTGAGTCATTCGTCGGGACTATAATCCTTATCCATCGAGTGCTACATTTTCACTAAGTAAAATCTACAAAGGTGTTTTGTTAATGAAATCATCAAGTTCACAACATATACACAACAATCTCCCCCAATTTATGTCTACTGGAATTGTAGCCATAAATTATGAGATACTTGATGATAACAAAACACCCTAAAAATATAACTTTGAAAGTAGATAGATAAAACTGTAAAGTGCTTCAACTAACAAAATGTACAAAGTTTAGCTCACAGTCATTTTCAAGGTGCTCCTCTAGCCTAAGCAGATTTCTCTAGTTCCTTGATGGTCCGGATCTCTTTCCAAGCTTTCTGTTGTTTTCTTCTATCTGATTTTGGAGCTGCCTGTGGAATTCCAGTTCATCAGATTCTAAGAGATTTAGCTTTTCTTGCATTTCCAAGAGAGTCTCAATGCTAGAGATGCTCAATTGGTCTTCTAATCTGAAAAATCTTCTCACTCCTTTGTCATCCATGAACTCCATCAGCCAGTAGGGCTTTAGATGCACTCTTCTCCCTGTGTAAGGGATAATTAGAGTCTTTGGGAGTGCATCTTTAGCTCTAACACTCCTTAGTTCTTCAATCTTCTTTAGAACCAATCTTCTTGCAGTAACATTGAACCCAAAGTTCTTCTTGAAAGATGAATAAACCTTAATCAGTACAACTTGGCTTTCTTGAAGGATCATGTGAAGTGGCCACTGAATCTCCTTTCCTCCCTTGTACTTGAACACTAACCTTTCAGGTAGGTTTCTGTATGCATCAATCCCTCTTACTTCTTCTAGTTCATCTAGATAGAGATTTAGATCAGAGAATTCCTTGATATCACACAAGTACATGTAATCTCCCTTATTAACTTTAGATTGAGCTTTGACTAAAGATTTGGATTTGAGAGGTGACAACTTCACTTTCTTGACTGCTCTTGACTTTATTCTCTTTGGCTTGTTAAGGATTGGCAAATTGAAGACAGGAATTTGTATGTTCTCCCATTCTATTGGTTCATCCTTAGGCACAATAGGTTCACCATGAATGTTCCTGTAAGGATCCACCACCTTGATATCTTCAAATACCACAGAGGGTTTTGAAGCTTGAGTTGTAGTTGGAGTGGATTCCTTGGGAAACTGATTCTCCAATTCCTTATCAACAATGTCCAGTTTCCTTTTGGTTCTTTTAGCCAATTCCTTGATTCTTGGAGATTTATTCTATTCTTGTTGAACTTGCTTCTGTGGATCTTGAGATTCAGTGATTCCAGATGGCTGAGAAGGAATCTGTTGTGTTGGTTTCACAGCTTGTAGCTTGGCCAAGATAGCAGTTTGCTCTTTCTTTTGCTTAGCCTTTTTGGCATCTAGAATAGCTTGCTTCTTTTCTTGCTTCAATCTTGCCTTTTCTTCTCTCTTTGCTTAAGCAAATTGAGGATGTCCAGCCACCACACAAATTTCTTTCCCATTCCTGAAAACTTTAGCAATTCTTCTTTTTAAAGTTGAATCAGCTGGATCCTTATGAAAGGAATATGTCCTAAGTCCAATCATGTATTAGGATTTAGGAATAACTTCCTGTGTAATCTGTTTTAATTTCATTAATATTAATAAAAGACTTGTTTTGTTTTTATTACGGGCTCTATCTATTTAAGTGTTTAAATAAGATATACCATAGTTTAGAGTAAAGCTTTTTATGGATTATGATGAGATCATAATAGTGAGACCTAAAAAGATGATAACTCTAAACTTAAATAGTTCCTGGTCATAGAATTACTAACTGGTAATTAATAATCCGCAAAGATCGGTACATACTATGCTTGCTTCATTATGAAGGATGTCTGTTCTCATAGACATTTGTGTGGTGACACTATAGCTAGTATGTAGGTGCTTATTATAGAATAAGTTCACTGAACATGACTCGCACAGCTGAACAACTGATGGAGTTCACTCACGTGTCAGCAGTTGTTCACATAGTGATAGTTGTACAAGTATCCTTAGACTTGAGGTCATCATAGTCATCTTGTGTACACTGAACTATGCTTTGGTTTAGTTCTTAGTCTCCAGGGACAATTATTAGGGCTCTACTGGGTATAGTAATTTGTACACGAAGATACTGTATGATCAATAAAGGATCTACCCCTTCCAGTGAAGGAAGCGAATGTTCAAGGCTGATCCACTTATGCTAGTTCAGGAATCTCTGGCCAGAGTGAATGAAATTAGAAAGGAGTTTCTAATTTGCATAGAACTATGCATAGTAAATGGTAAGCAAGTGATTAAATTAGATAGGCTTGACACGAGATCCATGCCTTGTATTTAATCGGGACATTGTAGGGTAGAAGGAGTTTATTGTACGGTAACTATTCACTGAATAGGTTATTGGTATTCTAAGCAGTGAATTCATATTATCCGGATAGTCGCGATATGCTGAGAAGTATCCCTCACGATGTAGAATAAATGTGATTAATTAATTAATCATATTTAATAAATTAGAGAATTTATATAAATAATGATAAAATAGTTTTATTATTATTTATTTCTACTACCGGCTTAATATTGAACCTACAGGGTCACACCATAAAAAGAGAATGATTTTGATGGTGGAGGAATTAATTAATAATGGCTAATAATTATTTATTTGTGAAATAAATAATTAATTGGCAAATTTAATAATTGATTAAATGAGATTCAATTGATTATAAATTAATTAAGTAAAGTTCTTAATATTATTAATTAAGGATTTAATTTTTGGAAATTAAATCAAGAGAGAGAATTATTTCTAAAGTGTTTAGAAAAAGGATTAATAATTAAAAGGTATTTTAATTATTAATAAGAATAATAAATGGGATAATAATAATATTTATGGGAAAATTTCAGCTGAAAATTTTGCCTATAAATACACTATTATAGACCCTATTTTCATTCTAACACAAGAACCCCAAAACCCAAAAAGTTTGGAAAACCCAATTCTCTCCACCTCCTTCCTCCTCCTTAACATTGTTTTCTTGGTGGATACCGGTAGAGTGCTTCACACTTGAGGAGCAACTGCTAAGGATCTCTGATCGTTGTCTCCGAATTATTTTAAAGGTTAGATTCGATCCCTCGAATTTTTATTCATGATTTATATGCTTTTATTTGGATTTTATATGTGTAAAAGTGTTTTGCCATGCCCCCACTGCGTTTAAAATCCAACAATGGTATCAGAGCATAGGTTGTATGCATATAGATCTGTGGTAAAAATTTCAGAATTTTATGTGCTTGTATGAATTAATTATGATTTTTACAAGTTATATCATGGATTAATTTTGTCTGATGAGAAATCGTTTCTCAGAATAATTTTGAATGTTGATCTGGGTTCTACAAGTGTTGTAGATCGTCTGGATATTTTTTTCATAATTTTAGGATGTATAGATTTTTTATTATGAATTTTTGAAGTTCTTATAATTAAAATTCGTAATTAAATAAGTAAATATATGTATATATAGTATATATATATGTTTGTATCCTCTGTGATGTCTGACTGGTGCACGGAGAAAGCAGACATAGAACAGTGGTGTCAGGCGGCTCGTTTTCCGAGGAAAGACGGCGGCTGCGCGACGATCGAAATAAAAAAAAATAGGGGTGTCACGCATTCCGGGAATGCGTTACACACCTGTGGCGCATTCACGGAATGCGTTACACCTTTTAATGGCTTAAAAGGGTTGTAACGCATCACCGGAATGCGTTACAGGGCTTGTAACGCGTTCCTGTAATGCGTTACAGCCCGACTGTTTACATTAAAATTGATTTTCTGGGAGTTTCGTAACTCCGTTTTAGGCATGCAATATACCGTTGGATTCGTTTTTCCGAGACGGATCTAATGGAGTGATCAATTTTAGTTTATATAAAAGTTTTGAACTGTTTATATTTCCATGAAGTGCTTTAAAGCTGTTTTTGACTGTTTTAATCGCTTTTAAATGCTTCATGTGATACATAGAGATGTATAATGCTTAGACTAATGTGCTAGATGATGTAACATGCCTACCTTGATGTTTATTCATGTTTATATATGTGATATATGCTTAGTTTATCACGCGATGATAGATTTAGGTGAACTTGAATGAACATAAGGCGTTTGTTAGACAACCTAGTATAGTGAAATTATTTCATAACCTTAATAATAATATTATGAATACAATCATGAGATTCTTGTGTTTATGAAACACGTAATTGAATATGAATTTTTGATATGAGAGAAAGGATGATTCTGTCAACAACAGATTTCTATCTGTAAGAAAGGGTTATTAAGTGACGCCTCTTGACAATGCTCCACCCGATCTGGGAATCATCTGATTATTGATTATTGATTTGAAATATTTAATTTAAAAGGAAGAATCTATTTATAATATGAGTATGATTGTAACGTAATATAATCCCTCTAAAATTAAATAATATCAAGTAGTAATTGGCCAATGATACAACGGGCTTGTGTCGGTCATAGCCTTCCAGCATGATAGAAAGTAGTTCTTATTTTTGAATCATTGTCGGTTCGTGCTACAGCCGAGGGCTTTGATTTCGAAATAAGAAATACTTGTCTATTACATAGAGATGTGTACATTGAATAAGAATCTAAAGGTCGGTACGTGCTACAGCCGTGGGCCTTTGGGGACTGATTCAACTGTACGGAATGTTGGGTTAGACTTGACTTAGAATATTGAGTTTGTCGTGCTACAGCCGAGACTCAATTATTCAAGAGGCTAAAGTTTGATTAGGGAATAACATAAGATGTAATTGACAAGAGTTGTCTGCCTATTGAACATTACATGGCGGTTCGTGCTATAGCCGGGGTTGTGTAATGGAATGTAGGATCCCTATTCCCACTAGCATTATGAATGCTTAATTTTTCACGTAGGGGGTTGAATAAATTAGATAAACTAGTGGGAGCCACTTATGAATAAAGACCCGATTCATATAGTGTTTTAAAATGAAATCGAATATTTGCTAAGTGTTGTTATGTGTTTATCATTTACAGATTTACAATATACATAATGTCTTCTGCACTATCACTCAGGAGCATACTAGATGCTTACAAATTGACTGGTCCTAATTATGCTGACTGGCTTCGAAACTTGAGAATTGTTCTCAGGATTGAGAAGCTGGAATACGTGATTGACTCACCTAAGCCTACTAAACCTGCTAGTGATGCACATAATGATGAACATGTTGTGTATCGTAAGTGGATAGATGATGCAAATGTTGCTCAATGCATCATGCTAGCTTCCATGAACATTGAGCTACAGAAGCAACATGAGCATATGGATGTTCACACTATCCTCATGCATCTACAAGAGTTGTATGATGTGGCGGGGAGGACAGCTCGATATGAGATATCGAAAGAGTTGTTCGGTTGTAGGATGTCTGAGGGATCATCTGTGAATGACCATGTACTTAAGATGATCAATTTGATTGAACGTCTTGGACAACTTGGTTTTGCCATGGATGGGGAGCTGAGCCAAGACTTAGTCTTGCAATCGCTTCCGAGTTCGTTCTCGCAGTTTGTTGTGAACTTTCACATGAATAAGTTGGATGTCAGCCTGCCTGAACTCCACAACATGTTGAAGACTGCAGAATCGAATTTTCCCCCAAAGAAGAGTTCTGTTCTTCTAATTGGTGAAGGCTCCAATCCTAAGAAAAGGAAGAGGAACCCTTCCAAGAAGAAGAAATTAGGTGAGAAAACGCCGGTTCCACCAAAAGCTGAAGACCCCAACAGCAAAGTTGTTTGCTTTCACTGTAACAAGGTGGGGCACTGGAAGAGGAACTGCAAGGTTTGCCTTGCAGAATTGAAGAAGAAGAAGGGTAGTGTGACTACCGCTTCTGATTCAGGTATATTCATGATAGAAGTGAATATGTCATTAAATCAAATTTCTACTTGGGTATTAGATACCGCCTGTGGTTCTCATATCTGCAATTTGTTGCAGGGACCAAGGAGAAGTAGGACTCTCGAGGAAGAGGAGGTGATTCTACTGATGGGAAATGGAGCAAGAGTTGCTGCTGAAGATGTAGAATCATTTCATTTATATATGCCTACGGGCAAGACTATTATTTTAAATAATTGTTATTTTGTTCCCTTGATTGTGAGGAATATTATTCCCATGTTAGACTTGGCTGGATTTTCATTTATTATTGAGAATAATGAATGTTCTATTCTTAGAGATAATATTCTTTATGGACGTGGTACTTTAAATAATGGTCTGTATAAATGTGACATAATTTACTTCAGATTGAACAAACTAATAAAAGAAAAGGGATGATGAAAATCTCACTTCATTGTGGCACTGCAGTCTCCATTTAGTAGACATGGAGAGAGGGCAGCAAATTTGCTAGGAATGGTACACACAGATGTATGTGGACCAATGTCTACGCAAGCCATGGGTAGATTTTCATACTTCATTACTTTCATAGATGATAGATCTGGATTCGGATATGTGTTTGATAAAACACAAGTCTGAGGCCTTTGAAAAGTTCAAAGAATATAAGTATGAAGTGGAGAAATAACCAAACATAGTATTATAACTCTTCGATCAGATCGAGGTGGTGAATACTATAATGGAGTGTTTCTAGATTATCTCAAAGTAAATGCTATAGTCTCCCAGTGGACGCCTCCAGATTGGTATCTGAAAGGAGAAATTGAACTTTGTTAGACATAGTTCGGTCCATGATGAGCTATGCAAATGTTCCAGTATTTCTATGGGGTTATGCATTGGAAACCTCAGCATATTTACTGAATAAGGTGCCTTCCAAATCTGTTCCTCAAACTTCGTATGAGATATGGAAAGAAAGGAAACCGAGTCTTAAACACGTTAAGATTTGGGGATGTCCAGCTTATGTCAAGTAAGTTGACCCAGATAAGCTGGAATATCGATCCATAAAATGTAGTTTTGTGGGATATCCTAAAGAGACTTTAGGGTATTACTTTTACACCGATCATCTGATGTTTGTCTCCAGACATGCTACCTTCTTGGAAAAGGAGTTTATCCTTGAAGGAAACAGTGGGAGCAAAATTGAACTTGATGAAGTTCAAGAAGCACAAACTACTACAGATCAAGTGGAAACACCTGTTCTGACTGAACAACCTTTTGTGGAACAACCCATTCATAGATCAGGGAGAGTGTCTCGCCAACCTGAGAGGTAATATGGCCTTGTCATTGAGAATGACAATGAGTTGTCGATCATTGATGATGACGACCCTGTGACCTATAATGAGGCTATGAGTAGTGTTGACTCAGAGAAATGGCATAGTGCCATGAAATCCAGAATGGAATCTATGTATACGGTATACAAAAGATAGATTATAGCAGATGGCCAGGTGGAGACCTATAAGGCCAGGCTTGTGGCAAAAGGATTCAAACAAAGGCAATGGATTGACTTTGATGAAACTTTTTACCTGTAGCCCTGTTAAAATCAGTTCGGATTTTGCTTGCGATTGCTGCTTACTACGACTATGAGATCTGGCAATTAGCTAGATGGTTTTCTTTCCAAGAGAAATGAAAACCTAGTGTGTAAGCTGCTGCGAACCATATGTGGTTTAAAGCAAGCTTCTCGAAAGATGGAACATTCGTTTTGATGAGACAGTCAAAGAGTTTGATTTTATCAAAAACGTAGATGAACCATGCGTCTACAAAAGGGTTAGTGGGAGCGCGGTAACATTTCTTGTATTGTATTGAATTAGAGTTGACACACATAACAACATAGCAGACCCACTCACAAATCTACTTTATGAAAGTCACTTTGATCGTCATAAAGATAAAATGGGTATTAGATACCAGAGTGATTGGCTTTAGTACAAGTGGGAGATTGAAAGGAATATGTCCTAAGTCCAATCATGTATTAGGATTTAGGAATAACTTCCTGTGTAATCTGTTTTGATTTCATTAATATTAATAAAAGACTTGTTTTGTTTTTATTACGGGCTCTATCTATTTAAGTGTTTAAATAAGATATACCATAGTTTAGAGTAAAGCTTTTTATGGATTATGATGAGATCATAATAGTGAGACCTAAAAAGATGATAACTCTAAACTTAAATAGTTCCAGGTCATAGGATTACGAACTGGTAATTAATAATCCGCAAAGATCGGTACATACTATGCTTGCTTCATTATGAAGGATGTCTGTTCTCATAGACATTTGTGTGGTGACACTATAGCTAGTATGTAGGTGCTTATTATAGAATAAGTTCACTGAACATGACTCGCACAGCTGAACAACTGATGGAGTTCACTCACGTGTCAGCAGTTATTCACATAGTGATAGTTGTACAAGTATCCTTAGACTTGAGGTCATCATAGTCATCTTGTGTACACTGAACTATGCTTTGGTTTAGTTCTTAGTCTCCAGGGACAATTATTAGGGCTCTACTGGGTATAGGAATTTGTACACGAAGATAGTGTATGATCAATAAAGGATCTACCCCTACCAGTGAAGGAAGCGAATGTTCAAGGCTGATCCACTTATGCTAGTTCAGGAATCTCTGGCCAGAGTGAATGAAATTAGAAAGGAGTTTCTAATTTGCATAGAACTACGCATAGTAAATGGTAAGTAAGTGATTAAATTAGATAGGCTTGACACGAGATCCATGCCTTGTATTTAATCGGGACATTTTAGGGTAGAAGGAGTTTATTGTACGGTAACTATTCACTGAATAGGTTCTTGGTATTCTAAGCAGTGAATTCATATTATCCGGATAGTCGCGATATGCTGAGAAGTATCCCTCACGATGTAGAATAAATGTGATTAATTAATTAATCATATTTAATAAATTAGAGAATTTATATAAATAATGATAAAATAGTTTTATTATTATTTATTTCTACTACCGGCTTAATATTGAATCTACAGGGTCACACCATAAAAAGAGAATGATTTAATGGTGGAGGAATTAATTAATAATGGCTAATAATTATTTATTTGTGAAATAAATAATTAATTGGCAAATTTAATAATTGATTAAATGAGATTTAATTGATTATAAATTAATTAAGAAAAGTTCTTAATATTATTAATTAAGGATTTAATTTTTGGAAATTAAATCAAGAGAGAGAATTATTTCTAAAGTGTTTAGAAAAAGGATTAATAATTAAAAGGTGTTTTAATTATTAATGAGAATAATAAATGGGATAATAATAATAATATTTATGGGAAAATTTCAGCTGAAAATTTTGCCTATAAATACACTATTATAGACCCTATTTTCATTCTAACACAAGAACCCCAAAACCCAAAAAGTTTGGAAAACCCAATTCTCTCCACCTCCTTCCTCCTCCTTAACATCGTTTTCTTGGTGGATACCGGTGGAGTGCTTCACACTTGAGGAGCAACTGCTAAGGATCTCTGATCGTTGTCTCCGAATTATTTTAAAGGTTAGATTCGATCCCTCGAATTTTTATTCATGATTTATATGTTTTTATTTGGATTTTATATGTGTAAAAGTGTTTTGCCATGCCCCCACTGTGTTTAAAATCCAACACCTTATAGAAGGCAATTGACCTTGACAGAAGTTTCTTCTCATCAGACTTAGGTGTCTCATACATAGTATCCAAAGGGTTATTTAATGATGATTTTGGATAGTTCACCCTTGGTTTCAGAATTATTTCAGCCTTTGGAGATTTGATGCAGGATGGCTGTCCCCTTTCCCGATAGTTTATGCTCATCTCATTCACAGAAATCTGCTTGATTTGAGAGTGATGGATGGCTGAATTTTCTAGATCCTTTACTAGCCCAAATTTCCTTTGTATACCCTCATCAATCTTCTCCCAGTTGATTGGTTTCAACTGCTTCATTTCAGCTGCTCTAATGTTGGCTGCTGCTGCATTTATCAGATCTATACTGTCTGTAACTGATGGCTTTGAGATAGTAATTGAAGGCACAATTACTTTACTGATTTGAATTTGAAGCCTCTCCCCCTCACTTGGTCCTTTCTCCCCTTTTTTGTTATCATCAAGTTGAGTAGAGGAGGAGGTTTGAGCAGCCACCAATTTTTGAAGTAAATCTGTCTGTCGGGCTTGATGAAGATGAATGGTTGTTAAAGATGTTTCCATGGCTGACATTCTTGTATCCAAGGCATCTATCTTGGTTGCAAGATCAGAATTTTTCCTTAATTGCCTCTTGATGTCAAGCATTGTAGCTTGTGGAAGCTTAGAATCCATCTTGTCTGAAATGGCCTTCTTCATCTCCTCAATATCACCCTTGATGGTGTTTACATCCCTAGCATGTTGGAAGCCTTGATTTTTTTGAAGTTGCAGAGAGGCTAGATGTGCCTGAAGGAGCTTCTTGGTGCTGGCATTTGTAGTGGTTTGAAGAGCAGTATTTGTCTGATTGATTAGTTGGATCAGGGTTGTCTTGAAGTAGTGCTCATCACAGTGCTTTGAAAATGCCCATGATGGCATACTTGATCTTGAACTGCAACCTACTTCTCCCCTTATGTCCATTACTTCATCTTCACTATCCCCACTTCCATCACCAAAGAAATCAGCTGAACCACCAGTCTCATAATCCACATCACCAGCTGTAGAGGGCAAAGCTGTGATGGCATCCTTAGCTCTTAGCATAGACTGTGTGGTATGCACCAGATTGAGCATCCTTTCTGCATTGTCATTGCCCTGTTCAGCTAGAAGTTGATAAACTGGAATAGGGTGAGTAAATGCCTCAGCATCAAGGGAGGTGGAATCTATAACAGCTTGAGGTTGCTGAGATAGTCCCTCCATGTCTGCATCCTGGACATTCATTGACTCACTAGCAATGACACCCATCCTTATAGCTTCAGTACCTGCATTTCTCTTGTTTTCTCTCTTTTGTTGTATCAGGGTCTCACCCTGGCTCCCCACCCTCACACCCTCACCTTCACCATCTAAGGTGGGACTCCTCTCACTCTCTTTTGCCATTCCAGAAGAAATGGACGGTATAGTTTCACTCATTTCCTCTCCTTTTTTCCTAGGAGCAACCCAGACTCTCACTCAAAACACTTTTCTCTCTCAATCCTGGTAGTGACTGTACAACCACTAATTCTTCTGCACTTGAAATAAATGAAGTTTGAGGTGGTGCAGAGACACTCGACGGATAAGGAATATCCATCGGGTTAGTGATTTTGCTAACCGACGGATAACTGCTGTTAAGCTTATCCGTCGGGATACAGTCACTACTCGATGGATGAGCAATAATCATCGAGAGAGTAGAAATGAATGAACTTGGAATAGAAACTATTGTGGACTCTGTGCTGATTGATGATATTTTAGGCATAAATAATTCAATATTTCCTGAAAGAATTGGCAAGTGAGCCAACAAATCATCTAAAAGATGATGCTCACTTGCACTAGATTTTGGCTTCCCCAACAAAGTTAAAGAAGGGGAATCAGGAATTGATGTGTTTATCATATCCACATCTAGAGAGTTTATGGGTGAGTTTGGTGTTTGAGGTGCTTCTATTACTAGAGATTTTGGCTGTGACTCCATATTTATTGGAGCCACATCAAACTGAATTTATGAAGGTGCAGTGACTGTGTCTTTAGTACCATTTTGCACAGTGTGTGTACCCTGTGCATCCCCAAGGGTTTTAGATTTCTTCTTTCTGGCATAAGTTTGGGGTGAGCTTGTGTCCCTAACCCTCTTGACCTATGCTCTTGGTTGAGAGCTTTGTTCAATAGCTACATCCTTTTGGGAGGATGCAGCTAGAAATAAGCCTTTATCCTTTTTAAGCACTGCAGTTTGTTGGGAAACTGCAGTGTAGCTAGGCTGGGAACCACTCAACTCTCCATCCTTATCCTTAGGGTTTCTTTTATGTTCACCCCTTCCCTCACCTGCCTTACCCACCTGCACACTCCCCTCTTTTGTTTTGGTGGATTTTGCAACTGGCATCTTTTGAGAGATACCAGAGGGGGTTTTCTTTGATTTGGATTTAGAAATTTTTGCTTGTTTGGTAGCTTGGGCAGGAAACTGTTGGGTCATTGACACAGTTGCCATAGCTACACTGGAACTCAAAGAAACTTGTGAGGTTGGAATAGCAGGGATATATGAACTTACCTCACTTACCTGAGGTGCTTCCATTGCAGGGAAATAGAACAGTAGCACCTCCTTGTGATGATTGGCCCTGTTCAAATATGCAATGATCCTTCTCTCTTGAACCCAACAATCTAATTTGTTGTTAGGGTTCTCAAGCATAATTCCCTCAGAGAGGTGGTTAGCTAACATCATAAAGAATCTAGCATAATACACATTCTTACCTCTCTTATTTAACTCTCCTAGTTTGAATCCCAACTCAAATAAAACAAGGTCACTAATATTGTAGAACCTATCTGTAACTAGCATGAAAAGCATGTTAAGCATGAAGATATTGGCTGAATCAAAATTACTGATTTTACCTGAAAAGACCTTTGTCACTACATCACACATAAAACTCCATTCTTTCCTAAGGCCCAATCTCCTAATGTCACTTAGCTTAGAAGTAGAAAGAGCATAGTTCATGGAATTAAACATATTGATTATGTCAGTGTCAGTGTGTGGTGAGGTCACAGTGTTATCAGAAATCTTGAAATATGCTTTTATAACATCACTATTGATACAGAATTCCTTACCTTTAATGGTGAGTGTGATTGTCTTATCTGTTGAGTTGTATGTAGAAGTGGTCCACATCTCTTCAACAACTTCACAGAAGATTGTGGATGATTCCAGCATGGCATAGCTAAGCTTGCAATTCTTCACAAAGTCCATCATCTTGTGATAGTCACCAGATTGCTGAATCCCCTTGTTTACTAGTGCAGTGAAATTGTTCTTCTCATAAATAAACCCAGTTTGAGACATAATCTTGACAACGGGCGCCATTGTTAGAGAATAAGAGCTTGAAGAGAGAGAGAGTAAGTGCTTTGAAAGAGAAAGAAATTGGAGCAGTTGATTTGAGAATGATAAAAGAAAAGCAATGAAAATGAAATAAGCTTTTATACTATCTCAAAAATAACTGTTAGAAATAATAAAGTAAAATAAAGTAACCAATGAAAATTGCCTAAAATAGCCATTTAAAAATAAACTGTAAAAATTCCACCCATTATCCGTCGTGTTATGCTTACAAACTGTAAGTATACTCGATGGATAATGTTCAGGGAATTAACGGCTAAGATTAAGATAATTCGACGGATGAGGATAAACTGTTATCCGTCGAGTCATAAAATATTCCAGAAAAATAATTGATTTTTATTAGCAAATTGTATACCGACAGATGATCAAACTCGATGGATAAAGATCATCCGTCGAGATGTAAATTTTGACTTAGCCAAAATTTTATCCAAGACTGAAAAATCAATTAAGTTTCTGGCTGCATTACAACTTGCAAATTATCTCATAAAGATTTAAGAATAATTGAGCATACCTAATTCACTTACCAACCTTGAAAAGGTGGATTCATCCAGTGGTTTGGTAAAAATATCTGCAAGCTACTTCTCACTTGGAACAAAATATAGTTCCACAGTACCATTCATTACATGTTCCCTTATGAAGTGGTACTTGATGTCTATGTGCTTTGTCCTTGAATGTTGTACTGGATTTTCAGTGATGGTTATTGCACTTGTGTTATCACAGAAAATAGGAATCCTTTCAACTTGCAGACCATAATCTAGCAATTGATTTTTCATCCATAAAATTTGTGCACAGCAACTGCCAGCCGCAATGTATTAAGCTTCAGCTGTAGAAGTAGAAACTGAATTTTTCTTTTTACTGAACCAGGACACAAGCTTGTTTCCTAGAAATTGACAGGTTCCTGTTGTACTTTTTCTATCAATTCTACACCCTGCATAATCTGTATCTGAATAACCAATTAGATCAAAATCAGAATCTCTAGGGTACCAAATGCCAAGTTTTGGTGTTCCCTCGAGATATCTGAAAATTCTCTTAATAGCTACTAAGTGAGATTCTCTAGGATCAGCCTAAAATCTAGGACATAAACATGTAGCAAACATTATATCTGGCCTACTAGCTGTTAAGTACAGAAGTGAGCCAACCATGCCCCTATAACTTGAAATATCCACATACTTTTCAGTAGTGTTTAATTCAATTTTAGTTGCAGTGGCCATGGGAGTTTTCGCAGATGTGCAATCCATTAGATCAAACTTCATTAAAAGATCAAAAATATATTTAGTTTGACTAATGAATATTCCATCACTAACTTGCTTAACTTGCAAACCAAGAAAGTAAGTTAGTTCTCCCATCATACTCATTTCATACTTACTTTGCATCAATTTGGAAAACTTTTTGCAAAGTTTCTCATCTGTAGAGCCAAAAATAATGTAATCTACATAAATTTGAACAAGTATAATAGAGCCATTTACATTTCTAAAGAATAAAGTTTTATCTACAGTACTTCTTGTGAAATGATTTTCCAAAAGGAACTTTGATAAGGTGTCATACCAGGCTCTAGGTGTTTGCTTCAATCCATAAAGTGCTTTCAAAAGATAATAAACATGTTCTGGAAAATTTGGATCTTCAAAACCAGGAGGTTGACTGACATAGACTTCCTCCTCCAAATCTCCATTCAGAAAGGCACTTTTGACATCCATTTGATAGACCTTGAAATTGGAATGGGCTGCTTAGGCTAAGAAGATTCTGATGGCTTCAAGTCTTGCAACAGGAGCAAATGTTTCATCAAAATCTATTCCTTCTTGTTGACAATAGCCCTTATCAACCAATCTGGCTTTGTTCCTGACTACTATGTCATTCTCATCCATCTTGTTTCTGAATACCAATTTAGTGTCTACTGGAATCTTTCCTTTAGGCTTGGGCACCAGCTTCCATACATTATTCCTTTCAAATTGGTTTAGCTCCTCCTGTATAGCTAAAATCCAATTAGGATCCAACAAAGCTTCTTCTACCTTCTTTGGTTCTTCCTTGGAAAGAAAGCTGCTGTATAGACATTCTTCTTGAGTTGCTCTCCTGGTTTGGACTCTAAAAGAAACATTACCAATTATGAGCTCAAATGGGTGATCTTTTGTCCATTTCCTTTGTTGAGGTAGATTAGCTCTAGATGAAGAGGCCTCATTGTTGTCTTGATGTGTGATTGAGTTTTGATTGTTAGAAACTCCCCCTGAGTTTGTGGATCTTTGATTTGAGAAAGGGGAACTTTCTACATGTGATCTATTCTGATTTCCAGCTTCTCTTGATAACCCGACGGATGATGAATTTGGAGTACCGACGGATGAAGCTGGTTGTCTCTCGACGGATAAAGCAGATTGCCTCCCGACGGATGAAGCATTATGCAACTCGACAGATGTTGAGTTTTGTGCTTCATTGGTAGTGGATTTTTCTGCATTATCCTTTGATACTGTTTCTTGATCACTTTCATCATTACTGTCATCACTAACCATCTCCACATTGTTTAATTTGAGACTCTCATGGTAGTCTCCATCTTGCAGTCCTTCAATCTTTTTATCATCAAACACAACATGTATTGATTCCACAACAATTTTGGTTCTTAGAATATAGCATTTGTAGCCAAAGACATAAAGAAAATTTAGAGTTGGCTTCTTGTTCTTGAACAATTGATAGGGAGTCATGCATCTTGCTTGATTAACCAGGGAAATATTCTGAGTGTAGCATGCAGTATTTACAGCTTCAGCCCAAAAATATGTTGGCAGTTTAGATTCTTCAAGCATTGTCCTGGCAGCTTCAATAAGTGATATGTTCTTCCTTTCCACTACTCCATTCTGTTGTGGAGTTCTTGCTGCTGAAAACTCATGCAGAATCCCATTTTCCTCACAGAATGCTCTCATGACAGAATTCTTGAACTCAGTTCCATTGTCAATCCTGATTCTTCTAACCTTGAAATCAGGATGATTATTGACTTGCCTTATGTGATTGATGATTATTTCACTAGCCTCATCTTTAGACTTTAGGAAATATGTCCAAGAGAACTTTGAGAAATCATCTACAATTACTGGGCAAAATCTTTTCCTTGAGATGGACAACACATTGACTGGTCCAAACAAATCCATGTGTAGCAGTTGCAAAGGTTCTTCAATTGTTGAATCAAGTTTCTTTCTGAATGATACTTTGATATGCTTGCCCTTTTGGCAGGCATCACACAATCCATCCTTAGAAAACTCCACTAGAGGAATGCCTCTAACCAGTTCTTTCTTTAGTAGCTCATTCATGGTCTTGAAGTTTAGATGGGATAGCTTCTTGTGCCATAGCCAAATTTCATCCTGACTTGCTTTACTGAGAAGACAAGTAACAGATTCTACATTAGATGAGTTGAAGTCAGCTAGGTACACATTTCCTTTCCTCACACCAGTGAGAACCACTTTGTTTCTCCTTTTGTTAGTCACAACATAGGCTTCTGAGTTGAAGGTTACTGAATTGCCTTTATCACAAAGCTGGCTGATACTCAACAAGTTGTGTTTGAGACCATCCACTAAGGCAACCTCCTCAATGATGACATTGTCCTTTGAAATCAAGCCATATCCCACAGTATAACCCTTGCTGTCATCTCCAAAAGTAATACTCGGGCCAGCTCTCTCCTTGAACTCTATGAGAAGGGTAGAATCACCAGTCATGTATCTTGAACAACCACTATCCAAGTACCATAGATTCTTTCTGTTTCCCTGCACACATCAAAATAAAATCAAATTAATTTTGGTACCCAAGTTTCCTTGGGTCCTGCCTTGTTAGCTTTCTTTTTCTGTTTCTTAGGCTTGTTCTCATTTGGCTTGGGGATATCAGATTCATCCTTAGTCATTTGAGTTGGGCCTTTGAAACCATTCATTACAACAGAATTATCATGCATATTATAATTAACAGGAAATGGCATGCTGTTAGGAATATGTGTATTAGTTTGATGATAAGTTCAGCAAAACACTTAAGTAGAAATCTAGTGTTTGTAGCCTCAACGGATAAGACCATCTTGGCTATCCGTTGAAGGAGTAGCCTTACTTAGCAATAAGTTTGGTATAGTAGCACATCTCACTCTCTGGTTTCAAGCTGTAATTCTTAGATGTTGTTAGGAGATAATCAGTCATGTTGACTACTAATGGATGTACAAGTAGGAGGGCTAATTGTAAATATTTCATGCCTTGTAATTCTGTATAAGTGAAGAAGTATCAACTGATATTGAAGATCTTCAACGGATAAGATACTAAGCTTCAACGGATGTCTCTAACGCTTCAACGGATAAGTGCTTCAATGGATAAGTGCTTCAACGGATAAGTGCTTCAACGGATAAGTGCTTCAACGGATAGTGCTTCAATGGATAAAGCTTCAACTGCTAGACCATCAACGGATAAAGCCATCAACGGATGAAAGCTTCAACGGATGCTCAGTCTCATAGCAGTTGATAGTGACAGTTAACAAAGCTGACAGAGGCACATGGATTGACAGAGATGTGGTAGCCTATTTCAGGAACAACAGAAAAAGCAGCCGTTTTTAGTCTGGTTCAAAATGAAAAGTCAACAGATAATTCCATATTACACTGGATAAAAATGGAACAGAAACAAGTGGAGAACTATTGTCTTATTGTATTTTATCTTTGTCTTCACTTGTAAACTTGGGATATATAAACCAAGTAGTAGCTAGTAATTAGATATGAATTTTCCCTGAGCTGTTTAGAAATTTCAAGAGAGAAAATCATCTAGTTTGTACTAGGAAGCAGCTGTGATTTAATTTTGAATCACAGATTTTCTGAAATAACACATCTCTGGTGGAACAACAAATCCACCAGAAAAGTTTTTAAGTTCTTTGTGTTCATTACATTTGTGTTTGAATATATATCTGTCTGCATCAGCTCCAAGCAATTCACACACATTTGATCACTCAAACACTTAGTCTTATAAACTGCTCAAAACTTGAAAAAGTTTTGAGATTTACATTCAACCCCCCTTCTGTAAATCTCATTGTTAGTCCACTGGGAATAACAATTGGTATCAGAGCAAGCTCTTAACATACAGAGAGTTTAAAGATCTATTCTGCTAACATCATGAGTAAGAAGGATATTGGTATAAAGATTCCAATCCTGGAAAAAGATAACTATCATCACTGGAAGGTGAAGATGCATTTACATCTTCTCTCTCAAGATGAAAGCTACATCAACTGCATTGAGAATGGTCCTCACATCCCACACAAGGTGGCCACAGCTGCTACTGCTACAGTTGCTGTTGGACAGTCTATTCCCAAGCCAAAGGCAGAATGGACTGTTGAAGATATTGAAGAGGTCCACAAGGACAAGAAAGCCATGAACATTTTGTTTAATGGCCTGGATCAAGATATGTTTGACAATATCATCAATAGCCAAACTGCTAAGGAAATTTGGGATACTGTGCAAGTTAGAGAAAACAAAATGCAGCTTCTCATTCAATAATATGAATATTTCCACTTTGAAGAAGGAGAATCATTGAATGATACATTCAACAGATTTCGGAAACTATTGAATGGATTAAAGTTGTATGGGAGAATGTACCAAGTCAAGGACTCTAATCTAAAATTTCTAAGGTCTCTACCAAAGGAATGGAAGCCTATGACTGTTTCTCTAAGAAATTCTCAAGATTATAAGGACTTCACACTTGAAAGATTATATGGAATTTTGAAGACTTATGAACTTGAGATGGAGCAAGATGAGCTGTTAGAAAAGGGAAAGAGAAAAGGAGGATCAGTTGCACTTATAGCTGACAGTGAAAAAGTTGAAGCCAGAAATGAGGAAAAGACAACGCCAAGTCTCAAAATTGGCACAAGCAAATCAGAATCAAGCAAGGGTAAAGAGCAAGTTGCTGAGGATGAAGACAATTCCAGTCAGGATGAATCTGATGATATTGATGAACATCTGGCCTTTCTGTCCAGGAGGTTTGCAAAGATGAAGTTCAGGAAAAACACAAAGTTCACTAAGCTAAACAAAAACATGGTGGACAAATCAAAGTTCAAATGTTACAACTGTGGCATTAGTGGACACTTTGCAAGTGAGTGTAGGAAGCCAAACTCTGAGAAAAAGAAATTTGAGCAAGTTGATTACAAAAGGAAGTATTTTGATTTGCTCAAACAAAAGGAAAGTGCTTTTCTCACTCAAGATGATTGGGCAGCAGATGGGGTAAATGAAGATGATGATGTGAAATATGTCAACCTAGCCCTGATGGCTAATTCTGATGAAAATGAAACTAGTTCATCAAGCAACCAGGTAATTACTACTGATCTCTCTCAGCTTTCTAAACATGAATGCAATGAAGCCATAAATGATATGTCCAATGAATTATATCATTTGCGTGTTTCTCTTAAATCACTAGCTAAAGAAAACACTAGGATCAAAGAAAATAATGTGTTTTTAAGTGATAGGAATGCTGTGTTAGAGAGTCAGGTAATTGAGCTTGAAAAGATTAAACTTAAATGCTTGACTGTCGAGAGTGAACTAGAAGAAGCTGTTAAGAAAGTAGAAATTCTTTCTAAACAGTTAGAAAGTGAGCAAGAGGTAATCAAGGCCTAACAAACATCTAGAGATGTTGGTGTTCAAATTGCCAAGGTTCAGGGAATTGAATCATTCTGTGAGGATGCCTGGAAGAAAAACAAAAAGAAGTTAGAATTAATTGATGGATTGTCAACGGATGTGGAATCAACGGATGATGAAAGTCATTCGTTGAAGGAAGAAAAGGAGCATCCGTTGAAGGCTCATCAATTAAAACAGGCAAGTTCTTTTAAAAATAAAAAGAATGATTCAACTCTCAAGAACTTTGTCAGAGAAGGAGCAAGTACATCCAGAGATGTCAGTAAGGTGAATATAGGACACATGACTTTAGATCAGTTGAAAGATAGGCTTAAGTTGGTTGAGGATAAGAAGGAAATTAAAAAAAAATCTAAAAGAAATGGGAAGGTAGGGATTAATAATCATAACAATTACACACCTGATAGGTATGCTCCTAGAAAAAGCTGTGTACATTGTAAAAGTGTTAATCACCTATCTGATAATTGCAAATCTGTTAAAAATGCTCCCATGCCTTCAAATCCCTCCATGCCTAACATCTCTATGTCACCTCTGCATGCTATGCCTGTTATGTCTCACCAGAATCCCCATGCACATTTTGCAAACATGCCATACATTAACAATCCTTACTTTACTGCATTTAGTATGCCTCAAATGCCATACAATATGCCTATGTGGAATAACATATTTGCACAACCTATGCCTTATCAAATTCAATCAAATGTGTTAAATGATTCCGTGACTAACCCTACACTTCAACCAACCACATCTGAGACCAAGGTTGACCCAAAGTTACCTAAGTCAAAAGATGCAGGAGGAATGAAGTCTAGGAAAAAGACTAACAAGGCTGGACCCAAGGAAACTTGGGTACCAAAATCAACTTGATTGATTTTGTTGTGTGCAGGGACAAAGAAGGAATCTATGGTACTTAGACAGTGGTTGTTCAAGACACATGACAGGAGATTTCACCCTGCTCACAGAATTTAAGGAGAGAGCTGGCCCTAGCATAACCTTTGGAGATGACAGCAAAGGATTCACTATGGGATATGGCTTGATTTCAAAAGAAAATGTCATCATTGATGAAGTTGCATTGGTTGATGGTCTCAAACACAATTTATTGAGCATCAGTCAACTATGTGACAGAGGGAATACTGTTTCCTTCAATACTGAAGCCTGTATTGTCACAAGTAAAAAGGACAATAAAGTGGTTCTAACTGGAGTTAGAAAAGGAAATGTGTACTTAGCTGATTTCAACTCTACAGATGCAGAATCCATTACTTGTCTTCTCAGCAAAGCAAGTCCAGTTGAAAGTTGGCTATGGCATAAGAAGCTGTCCCATTTGAATTTCAAAACAATGAATGATCTGGTCAAAAAGGACTTAGTTAGAGGAATGCCTCTAGTGGAATTCACAAGGGATGGACTGTGTGATGCTTGTCAGAAAGGAAAGCAAAAGAAAGTATCATTCAGTAAGAAGCTTGAATCTGCAATTGATGAACCACTGCAACTTCTACACATGGATCTCTTTGGACCAGTCAATGTATTGTCAATTTCAAGGAAAAGATACTGCCTAGTGATTGTAGATGATTTCTCAAAGTTTTCATGGGTTTATTTTCTTGGATCAAAGGATGAAGCTAGTGAAATCATCATCAATCATATCAAGCAAGTCAACAATCATCCTGATTTCAAAGTAAGGAATATTTGGAGTGACAATGGAACTGATTTCAAGAATTCAACCATGAAGATGTTCTGTGGAGTAAATGGGATCATGCATGAGTTCTCAGCTCCAAGAACTCCACAACAAAATGGTGTGGTGGAAAGGAAGAATATATCACTAATTGAAGCTGCAAGGACAATGCTTGAGGAGTCAAAGCTCCCAACTTATTTTTGGGCTGAGGCTGTTAACTGTGCATGTTACACTCAGAATATTTCTCTAATCAATCAAGCAAAATGCATGACTCCCTATCAATTATTCAAGAGACGAAAACCAACTTTAAACTTTCTACATGTCTTTGGTTGCAAATGTTACATCTTAAGGAATCAATCTGATCACAAAGGAAAGTTTGATGCAAAGGCTGATGAAGGAATATTTGTTGGTTATTCTGCTGGAAAATCATATAGGGTCTACAATCTAAGAACCAACATTGTCATGGAATCTGTACATGTTGTGTTTGATGATAAAAAGATTGATGGACTAACAGATGAGGGACATCATGAAGGACTCAAATTTGATAATATTGAGATATATTGTGATGATAGTGAAGAAGAGAATGATGAAGAAGACATCTCAAGAAGAAACAAGAATCTGCCTTTGGATAATGCACAGAATGCTGCATTCGTTGAAAGTCAAAATTCAGCTTCCGTTGAAAGAAGCAATGCAGCATCCGTTGAAAGACAAAGTGCATCATCCGTTGAAGTTCATAACGAAGCATCCGTTGATCACAGTCTGTCAACGGATAATCACTTCACCTCATCAGTTGATAGAACTCCCATTTCCTTTCAAAGGATCAGCAACTCAGGGGGAGTTTCAACAAATCAACATTCTATCTCACATCATGACAATACTGAGGCAACCTCATTAAGGGCTAATCTACCACCTCAAAGGAAATGGACCAAGAATCACCCTTTTGAACTGATCATTGGTGATGCTACATCTAAAGTACAAACTAGAAGGGCTACTCAAGATGAATGTCTGTATAGTAGCTTTCTATCATAGGAGGAACCTAAGCGAGTGGAAGAAGCTCTTTTGGATCCAGATTGGGTTTTAGCTATGCTCGAGGAGCTAAACCAATTTGAGAGGAACAAAGTGTGGAAGCTGGTACCCAAGCCAAAGAACAAGAGTTTTATTGACACAAAATGGGTATTCAGAAACAAGATAGATGAAAATGGCATTATCATAAGGAATAAAGCCAGATTGGTTGCCAAAGGCTATTCTCAACAAGAGGGAATAGATTTTGATGAAACATTTGCTCCAGTTGCAAGACTTGAAACCATCAGAATCTTTCTAGCCTATGCAGCTAATGCCAATTTCAAAGTCTATCAGATGGATGTCAAGAGTGCATTTCTAAATGGGGAATTGGAGGAAGAAGTTTATGTAACCCAACCTCCTGGTTTTGAAGATCCAAATTTTCCAGACAATGTGTATTATTTGTTGAAAGCACTCTATGGACTAAAGCAAGCACCTAGAGCCTGGTATGAGACTTTATCAAAGTTCCTTCTAGATAATCACTTCACAAGAGGTACTGTTGACAAAACTCTCTTCTTTAGAAATGTTAATGGCTCTAAGATACTTGTACAAATTTATGTAGATGATATTATATTTGGATCTACAGATGATAAACTTTGTAAAAAGTTTGCTAAATTAATGCAAAGTAAATATGAAATGAGCATGATGGGAGAGCTAACTTACTTTCTTGGTTTACAAGTTAAACAAGTTAGTGGTGGAATTTTCATTAGTCAAACTAAATATATTTATGATCTTTTAAAGAAGTTTGACTTAATGGATTGTTCACCTGCAAAAACTCCCATGGCCACTGCCACCAAGCTTGAATTAAACAAGGCTGAAAAGTCTGTGGATATTACAAGTTATAGAGGTATGGTTGGCTCACTTTTATATTTAACTGCGAGTAGACCTGATATTATGTTTTCTACATGTCTCTGTGCTAGATTTCAAGCTGACCCTAAAGAATCTCACTTAGTGGCTATTAAAAGAATTTTCAGATATCTCAAAGGGACTCCAAATCTAGGAATTTGGTACCCTAGAGAGTCTGGTTTTGATCTAATTGGCTACTCAGATGCAGATTATGCAGGTTGCAAATTAGACAGGAAAAGCACAACAGGCACCTGTCAATTTCTAGGAAACAAGCTTGTATCATGGTTCAGCAAGAAGCAGAATTCTGTTTCCACATCAACAGCTGAAGCTGAATACATTGCAGCTGGTAGTTGCTGTGCACAAATACTGTGGATGAGGAATCAGTTATTTGACTATGGTATAACTGTTGACAAAATTCCAATATTTTGTGACAACACAAGTGCCATTGCCATTACTGAAAATCCAGTGCAGCACTCAAGAACCAAGCACATTGATATCAAGTACCACTTCATTAGGGAACATGTGATGAAAGGTACAGTGGAACTTCATTTTGTTCCAAGTGAAAAGCAGATTGCAGACATATTTACCAAGCCACTTGATGAATCAACATTCACAAGATTAGTAAGTGAGTTAGGTATGCTTAACTATTCATAATCTATGTCATCTATGTAATCTATCTTGTAGCCTGAAATGAATTTGCTGCAAGAACAAAGTTGGCTTTAATCAAGACTTATCCTATCAACGGATATTCCCTATCCGTTGAAAGCCAAAATTGTTCTATCAACGGATATTCATTATCCGTTGAAAGACAAATACAATTCTGGTAATTTCATCCTTCAACGGATAAAATAGTGTTGTTCATTAACGGATAACTATTTACCTTATCCGTTGATGTGTCACGTCAGTGAGTCACAACCGTTGATTCTTTTACTCAACCGTTGATACAGATATACAGTGTTGTATGTATTTGTATTTACGGTAGTTTTCAGAATTTCTACAGTTTCTTTTATTCCTGAACGGCTATCACTTACTTAAAAGTATCATTTATTTGTTTTAATTTGTGTTTTAATTCAAGAAAGTATAAAAGCCCAATTGAATTCTTATTTTCACTTTACGCTTTCTTGCAATTATCATTCTCTTTCTCTCTCAATTCTTAAGTTCTTCTCTGCAACCTCTACTCACAAAAATGGCACCAGTAGTCAAAATTATGTCTCAAACAGGATTTGTTTATGAAAAGAATAATTTCATAGTCTTGGTTGAAAAGAAGGAAGCCCATTCTGATTATCACAAGATGATGGACTTCATCAAGAACTGCAAACTGAGCTATGCAATGCTGGAAGCCCCAACCATCTACTGTGAAGTGATTGAGGAGATTTGGACAACTGCAGAGTTCAACTCCACAGATATGACCATTGCCTTCTCTCTCAAAGGTAAGGACTATTGCATTAATTGTGATGATTTACAATCTTGCTTTAAGTTGCCTGAGAATAATGCCATGACACCACACACTGATAAAGATATCTCTGCTATGCTAGATTCCATAGGCTATGCTTTTGATTCTACTAGTTTAGGTAGTATTAGAAGGAAAGGCCTTAGGAAAGAATGGAGTGTTCTTGGAGATGCCTTTATTAAGGTTTTCTCTGGGAAGATTAGCAATTTTGATGCTATCACTTCATCTCTTGTTAATATGCTCTATATGCTAGTTTCTGATAGGTACTTTAATTTTAGCAACTGTGTTATGCTAGAATTAGGTTCCAGATTAGGTAACAAAGCTAATAGACCACATAACATCTACTTTGCTAGATTCTTTATGTTATTGGCTAACCATGTTGCTGAAGGTTTGGTTATATCCAATGAGAATAATAAACTCAAATGCTGGGCACAAGAGAAAAGGGTCCTTGCAGACCTTTTGAGAATGAACCTCAACAGCCAGGTGCCATTGGTATACTTGCCAATCATGAATGCACCACAGGTAAGTGAGGTAAATGTTTCTATAACTCCTACTATTTCCAACCCCAATGTTTCTTTGCCTTCTAGTGTGGCTATGGAACCTGTGTCATTGTCCAAATAGGCTCCTACCTAAGCCACCAAATCTAAAATCTCCAAAGTCAAGTCAAAGAAACCTACCTCTGTTGTTTCTCAAAAGACAACAGTTGTAACAACTACCATAAACCCTGAAGGGAGTGAACAGGGTGTGAGTGGTGAGGGGAGGGGTGAACATCAAAAAGCCCCCCAGGATAAGGTGAGAGAGGTGAGTGGTACCCATTCCAACCAAGCCACAGTCTCTCAAAAGACTGTAGTGGTTCAAAAGGAGTCCAGCACATCCCTAGTTGCATCCTCCCAAAAGGATGTAACTATTGAAAATAGTCCCCACCCAGGGACACAGAACAAAAGAGGGAGGGACACTGAAGCTAAACATTCACCAATTCAAGCCTTTTCAAGGAAGAAGAAGGCCAAAACCCTAGTTTCCACACAAGGGGCACACACAGCACAGATACACCCACCAGTATCTGTGCCTTCTCAAAGTCAGCTTGATGTGATTCCAGCAAATATGGAATCACAGCCCCATTCGCTCAATATAGACACACACCATTCCTCAAACTCTCCTACTCTCTCTCTGGATGTGGATATGATATTCACATCAATTCCTGATTCTCCCTCATTAAAACTCAGGGAGGAGCCCCACTCAAAACCTGGTGATCATCATCTTTTAGATGATTTGTTGGATCATCAGCCAATTCTTTCAGATGTAGTTGCAGAATCTGTGTCACCTCACTTAAAATCAATCCACACAGATTCAACAATTATATCACTTTCTATCTCTACATCATTTCCTTCTTCAACGGATATCTCTCATCCATTGACAAGTGGTTGTTCTTCAACGGATAAGCTTAACAGCAGTTATCCGTTGATACCATCAGTTTCCACTTCAACGGATACTCCCTATCCGTTGATGGCCTCTACACACTTAACAAAAACAACTCCAACTGTAGAGGACATGGCAACTGTACAATCACTGTTAGGCTTGAGGGAAGGGAGTGATTTTTTGAGTGAGAGGCTGGGTTGCTCCCAGGCAAAAGGAGAGGATGAGAGTCACCAAATGCATGCTATTTCTTCCAGCATGGCAAAAGTAAGTGAGAGGAGTGCCACCTTAGAAGGTGAAGGTGAGGGTGTGAGGGTGTGTGTGAGCCAGGGGGAGCCCCTGATGCAAGAAAAGAGAGAAATTGAGAGAAAGGCAGGTACAGAAGCTATAAGGGTGGATCCAGCCATTGCTAGTGAGTTAATGAAAGTGGATGATGCAGATAAGGGAAGACAATTTCAGCAACACTATAAAGTTGTCATTGATAACATTTCCTTAGATGCTGACACTTTTACTCACCCTGTTTCAGCCTATCAATTATTGGCTGCATAGGGCAATGTGGAGGCAGAACATACACTACACATTGTACACACTTCAGAATCTCTTCTAAGAGACAAAGCTGTTGTCAACAGGCTGCCTTCTCAAGCTGCTGAGCCATCTGAAGAATTTGGAGTAAATTCTAATGATGATGACTCTAATTCTTTGAATGAGAGCATGAACTTAGGGGGAGTAGCAGGCCCAAGTTCTGTTCCTAATCTTCCTGCATGGGCATGGGCCAAACCATCAACACCAGGAGAGTTTGGTGTCACTTTGGTCAAACAAGTCATGACAATTCAGCAAGCCATTCAGGAGACTCAGGATGCTGGCACCAAGGCAATTCTTCAAGCTCATCTGGAATCTCTGCATCTCTTGCAGTTGCAGCATTACCAGCATAATCTAAGTGTGGATGAGCTCAAGCTGGACATTGCTGATCTGAAATCCTACAATGCTGAGAAATTGGATTCAGTTATACCCTATGGTACTATGCAAGATTTGTTGGGGAGACTAAGGAAGGACTCTGATGCTGATAAGAGGTTGGCCAGATTGGAAGATAGGGTTCAAATAATTGAAGCCTCTATGGTCACCATTCTTCAGAATTAACAAACTCAAACAAATCTCCTCATGCAGCTGGCACAAGCACAAGGCTTGACCCCTCCCCTTGATGATAACAAAAAGGGGGAGAAGAAAGGGGAAAGGGAAGGAGAGCCATCTACAACAGTTCAGATTTCTCAAGTGCTAGTTCCTGTCATCACAACTTCTCCACCAATTCAAGTCAAAGGAAAGCTAGATGGAATTGATCTAATCCAGATAGCAGCAGCTGAATTGCAAGTCAAAGAGCAAAGGAAGAAGATTGATGAAAAGATGCAACTAATATTTGGTTCTACAACTTCTCAATCACAATCTGTGAAGCATAGCACAAAAGTGGAATCAATTATTATGGAACTCAAGCCAGTAGGGAGGCATAAGGATGGAGAAACTTCTTCCAAAGATCTGCAACCTATGGTTCTCAAGCCCAACAACAGATCCAATAAGGACTCTACAAAGAATCCTCTAAAAGAGGTGGATTTTCCTCTTCCAAAAGCAGATGAGGACAAGCTTTTAGGAAGGAAAATTGCATATCTCAAAGAGACCATGGATGAGGCTGTAAGGAGAAACATGGCTATTATTTTCAGAGAGGGAAAGAGCATATGTGTGATGCAAGGACATCCCAAATTCTCAATAGCCAAGAAGGAAGAAACCAAAAGGTTGAAGGAAGAAGCCAAACAGCTAAAGGCTGACAAAAGAGCACAAGCAAAGCTTGAAAAACAGCTAGAGTCAAGTCAGGCTGAAGATCAGAAAGTAATTGAAGATAAAGGTGAAGATGAAGCTATGGGGGACATGGTTGGTACTGAGATGGAGGAAAGAAGTAAGGAAGAATGGCATAAAGGGAAATGAAAGAAGGTCAATGCAAAGAGAAAGAAGGTAGATAAGACTGAAGAAACCCAATCAATATCCAAACCACTACCCTCCATTCCTGAACCCATTGTACCTGACCCCTTCATGAACATTCATGGTGAAACAATCATTCCCAAGGAGGAACCAATTGATTGGGACACCATCAAATTGCCAACCTTCCTAACCTCTTCTCCATCATCAAAGAAGCAGAAAAGAAGAATCAAATCAACACCCTCTAAAGCCTCAATCAAATTCACACAGAAGCCTAAGTCCAAACCTCAAAACTCTAAAGTTGATTATGTTCACATCTGTGACATAAAAGAATTTTCAGACATTGAACTCTATCTGGATGAGCTGGAGGATGTAAGGGGAATAGCTGCCTACAGACAGCTACCAGAAAGACTAGTGTTCAAATACAAAGGAGCTGGGGAAAGAACATGGCCTCTTCACAGAATTCTAAATGAAGGCTACACTACCTTGATTAGAGTCTACTCAGCCATACATAAGGATTCTGGCTTTACCATTAACTGCCAGGACTGAGATTCTCAACAAGATTGCCAACATAAGGAAAACTTGGAGGGAGCCCAATGCTTTGCCTAGAACTTTACTCATTCCAAAGAGAGGTATTACAATTCATAAATCACCTCATTGGTTGATGGAGTTCAGAGACAACAAAGGAGTCAGAAGATTTTTCAGAATTGAAGATCAGCTAAAGATTGCCAGTAATGAAACTCTCAAGGATATGCAATCTAAGTTAGATATCAATGAAGAAGATGAAGCTGAATTCTACAGACAACTTCAACTTCAAATGGAGGAAAATGACAGGAGGCTAGGAAAGAAAACCAGGGATCAAAGGAAAAGAAAGTAATTTGCTCAAGCTAAAGGAGCACCCTTGGAAACAATGTATTTCTTCAATTTCATCTCAGCATATACACTTTTACAGCACTTTTGAATTTCTGCTTAGTTACAGTTTATATATTTGTTAAGTGTTTTGTTATCATCAAGCTAAACCCAAATTTATGCCTACAGTTATAGTAGACATAAATAGGGGGAGATTGTTAGGAATATGTGTATTAGTTTGATGATAAGTTCAGCAAAACACTTAAGTAGAAATCTAGTGTTTATAGCCTCAACGGATAAGACCATCTTGGCTATCCATTGAAGGAGTAGCCTTACTTAGCAATAAGTTTGGTATAGTAGCACATCTCACTCTCTGGTTTCAAGCTGTAATTCTTAGATGTTGTTAGGAGATAATCAGTCATGTTGACTACTAATGGATGTACAAGTAGGAGGGCTAATTGTAAATATTTCATGCCTTGTAATTCTGTATAAGTGAAGAAGTATCAACTGATATTGAAGATCTTCAACGGATAAGAAACTAAGCTTCAACGGATGTCTCTAACGCTTCAACGGATAAGTGCTTCAACGGATAAGTGCTTCAACGGATAAGTGCTTCAACGGATAAGTGCTTCAACGGATAAAGCTTCAACTGCTAGGCCATCAACGGATAAAGCCATCAACGGATGAAAGCTTCAACGGATGCTCAGTCTCATAGCAGTTGATAGTGACAGTTAACAAAGCTGATAGAGGCACATGGATTGACAGAGATGTGGTAGCCTATTTCAGGAACAGCAGAAAAAGCAGCCATTTTTAGTCTGGTTCAAAATGGAAAGTCAACAGATAATTCCATATTACACTGGATAAAAATGGAACAGAAATAAGTGGAGAACTATTGTCTTATTGTATTTTATCTTTGTCTTCACTTGTAAACTTGGGATATATAAACCAAGTAGTAGCTAGTAATTAGATATGAATTTTCCCTGAGCTGTTTAGAAATATCAAGAGAGAAAATTATCTAGTTTGTACTAGGAAGCAGCTGTGATTTAATTTTGAATCACAGATTTTCTGAAATAACACATCTCTGGTGGAACAACAAATCCACCAGAAAAGTTTTTAAGTTCTTTGTATTCATTACATTTGTGTTTGAATATATATCTGTCTGCATCAGCTCCAAGCAATTCACACATATTTGATCACTCAAACACTTAGTCTTACAAACTGCTCAAAACTTGAAAAAGTTTTGAGATTTACATTCAACCCCCCTTCTGTAAATCTCATTGTTAGTCCACTGGGAATAACACATGCTATTAGTGAACATGTCATTCCAGTAAGGCATGCTAAATGGCATTTGTGGCATACTAAATGCAGCATAATAAGGATTAGATGGAAATGGCATATTAGCAAACTGTGCATTCATATTCTGTGTAGGCATAGCATTCATAGGCATGGGAGGCATGACATTCATGTTGGGAGAGTGAGGTGGCACAGACATGGACGTAGGCATGGCAAATTTGCAATTAACAGACAAATGATTTACACTACCACACTTGACACAGATTTTTATTGGAGCATATTTATCAGGTGTGTAGTTATTGTGTTTGTTAATTCCTACTTTACCATTTCTATTATTTTTCTTTTTAGCCTCTATTTTAACCTCAATTTTTTCAAGTCTGTCACTTAATTGTTTGACAGTCATGTGACCAATATTAGCCTTTTTCCCTTTCTTAACTTGACTCGATTCTCCTGGAACAAAGTTCTTGGAAACAGATCCATACTTTTCATTCAACTTAACAAGTTTAGCTTTACTGATAGGCTTGCTTACAGTCGACGGATGAGGATTTGCATTAGTCGACGGATAACCCTTTTTATTATCCGACGGATGACCCTCATCATCCGTCGAGTCTACATCTGTTAGCACTCCATCCACCAAATTTGGTTCTAGTTTCACCTTGTTCTTTTTCCAGGCTGCATCACAGAAGGACTCGATTCCTTGAACTTTGGTGATTTGAGCATGGACATCTCTAGATATTTTTCATGCCTTAATCACCTCCTGTTCACGCTCGAGCTGCTTTTTCAAAATTTCTTCTTTCTTCAAGGACTCAGTTAATTCCTCCTTGGCAATCTTACACTCAATTCTTAATTTTTCAAAATCAATGAACTGAGACTCTAACACATTATTTCTCTCACTCAAAAACAAATAGTTTTCTTTGATTTTAGCATTTTCTCTAGTAAGAGACTTAAGTGTAACATGCAAATGATATAACTCTGTAGACATGTCATTTATAGTATCATTACACTCAGCTTTAGATAAATGTGCAAGGTTTATAGTAATTACTTGATTACTTGAAGAACTTGTTTATGTTTCATCAGACTTGGCCATTAGGGCTAGATTGACATAGCTGACATCTTCATCTTCATCCAGACCATCTGCTGCCCAGTCGTTTTCTTGTGTAATAAAAGCCTTTTCCTTTTGTTTGAGCAGCTCAAAGTATTTTTGCTTATAATCCACAGGCTCGAACTTTTTCTTTCTTGAATCTGACTTTCTACACTCACTGGCAAAGTGCCCTGCCAAGCCACATTTGAAACATTTGAATTTTGATTTATCCACCATGTTTCTATTTGGTTTGGCTGCTCCAAAATTCTTTTTGAACTTGAGCTTGGCAAATCTTCTGGAAAGAAATGCTAGATGTTCATCAATGTCTTCCATGTCATCTTGGCTCAAAGAATCTTCATTTTTTACTGCAAGCCCCTTGCCCTTGCTTTCACAGACCCTTGAAGTTGACTCAATAGCTTCCATCTTCATCTCCTTCTCTTTCTCTAACTCAACAACTAGTGCAATGGACCCTCCTTTCTTCTTTCCTCTCTCCATCCTCTCATCTTGCTCTATTTCAAGTTCATAAGTTTTCAGGATGCCATACAGTCTCTCCAAAGTAAACTCCTTATAATCTTGTGAGTTTCTCAATGAGACTGTCATTGGTTTCCATTCCTTTGGAAGAGATCTAAGGAATTTCAGATTGGAGTCTTTTGTCTGATAGAACCTTCTATGCACCTTTAGAGCATTTAGCAGTTTTTGAAACCTACTAAAAATATCAGTGAGAGACTCACTTTCTTCATTATGAAAATGCTCATATTGCTGAATCAGTATTTGCATCTTGTTTTCTCTAACTTACTTAGTGCCATCACAGATGATCTGTATTGTATCCCAAACATCCTTGGCAGTTTTGCAGTTGATAATGTTGTCAAACATATCACCATCAACTCCATTAAACAGGATATTCATGGCCTTTTTATCCTTCCTGACTTGTTCAATATCAGGATCAGACCATTCATGCCTTGGCTTGGGGACAGATGGCTCATTTCCAGTTGCAGCTCTCATTGGTACATGAGGGCCTCTTTCTTTGCAATCCACATAGGCCTCATCTTTAGAAAGCAAATGAAGATGCATCTTTACCTTCCAATGATGGTAATTATCTTTATCCAGAAAAGGAATCTTAACTCCAACATCCTTATTGTTCATCTTGCTGTATTGTTTTGATCTTTAAACTCTTTGTTCTTCAAGAGCTTGCTCTGATACCAATTGTTAGTCCCTTAACAATATAACAAGAATTACAGAAGGGGGGTTGAATGGAATTCTTGAAACTTTTTCTTGAATAAAAAATGTTCTAACTCAATTATATATATCAGTGTGAATTGATTAGCAGAATGCGGAATAATCACTTGAAATGAATCAAAACACAAGTAATTAAAAACAAGAGTCTTTAAAAACTTTCTGGTGGATTTGAATGATTCCACCAGAGATATATAATATATATCGAGAGAACTCTGTGTGCAAAAAGCTCACAACTGCTTACAAATGAACAACTAAGAATACAGAGAAATACTAAGAATGCATCTTATAAATGTTTCTCTCTTGGTTGCTTAGTTTCTTAGTTAGTTAGTTGTTCTATTTGCTGCTTCTTGGTTTATATATCACCAAGATTACAAAGCAATAAGATAAGATAATAAAACAAAAACTATCGAGTCTATTACAATGCTACTTATTACTCTATTCCAGCATCTTTGAATATCTTCATAATAGCATGGAAACAGTAATGCTTCTTTGTTCTCGAAAACCCAGTTGAATAGGCTACCACATTCCATTTGCATACACTCGACGCATGTGATTGTGTTATCACTGTCAACAGATATTTGAATTCTTTATCCATCGGGTTCATGATCATCCGTCGGGTTGTTGATCATCCGTCGAATTCATTGTTGTTTATCCGTCGGGTAGCAATCAGGCACTAGACTTCATTTCATTTATGCAGAATTACAAGACATCATCTATGTACAATTAATTAACCTATTCTGCATATCTAGTTAAAGTCAACATGACTTAAGTACTACTACAGATTCTAAATAATGTGTATGCAGAAATGTGCTACAGACTTATTGTTACATAAACTACTCACTCGATGGATAATAAATCATTATCCGTCAGGACTATATTGAGTCATCCGTCGGGACTATAATCCTTATCCGTCGAGTGCTACATTTTCACTACGTAAAATCTACCAAGGTGTTTTGTTAATGAAATCATCAAGTTCACAACATATACACAACAGGCATCATCCATGTTTCTTTGGGAGCCTCATCTACTTGCATCACCTCTACCTCCGAGATACTAGGATTCTCCTGGATTTCTAAGGGTATAGATCTCAATAACACAGCCTCCTGCTGGGATCCCATCTTTTCCAGAGCATCCGCATTGTTGTTCTTTTTCCGTGGTACACATTCCAGCCTAACCTCTTTAAACTTTCCAATCAGGCGTTGTGTGCACCTCAAGTATAATTCCGTTCGCGGTCCTCGTGCTTGAAACCCCCCATTCACCTAGTTCACCACCAACTCTAAGTCATTTTTTGCAATTAAGTTCTGCACCCCCATTTCCAAAGCAATCTTCAGGCCATTGATCAATGCTTCATATTCCGCATCATTGTTTGTCGCATAAAATTTGAAGTAAATTGTGCTCATCAGATGATGGCCCTCTGGGGATACAAGTACTAAACCCGTGCTCCATCCACATGCAAAATCCGTCAGGGGTGTAGAAACTCCTCTAAAACCTCCTCGGTATGAGATGGATGCAACACTACCAAAGCCTTATCATCAGCCTCAAAATCAAATTCCAACAAGAAATCAGCCAGAGCCTGACCTTTGATTGCCGTGCGGGGCACATATTCCAAATCAAACTTTCCCAACTCCACAGCCCATTTCAACATTCTCCTCGACGATTATGGCTTGTGAAGGACTTGCCGCAGAGGATATGCTGTACGAACTTTAATTCTATGAGCCTGGAAATATGGGCGCAGCTTCCTTGATGCACGATTAAGGCATAAACCAGCTTCTCCATACTTGTATAGCGAGTTTCAGCATCGTGTAATTGCTTGCTCACATAATACACCAGTGACTTTTGTGTGTCCTCTTCTCTCATTAGCACTGCGTTGATTGAATACTCAGAAACTGCAAGGTATAGGATCAGAGATTGTAGCGCCCTACAAACCTGGGTCAGAAGTTTGGGGTCCATAACATATACACAATATATAAACCTGTATAGGAAATATTATTTGCAATGACCCTATTTCACATAACCACGGATCGCAACAGGTTAAAGTATGAAAACAAGCCACAATCTTAACCTTTATTACAACGTACCAAATCCCAACTAATTTAACTTGCAACTAATAATAAAATCATTCTTACAATCTGACTATTTCTTTACCGCATGAAGCTTTTGCTAGCTCGAACCAACTCAACTGGAACCTTAGCCCGCACTTTGGACTGAGGAACTTCACTATCATCCATATTCTTTTCAACTGTAAAATATATAAAAGAATCGCAAGGGTGAGCTAACTAGCTCAGCAAGTCTTAATAGGGATAACTGAGGTTAAGTAATAATCAAATGAAATGATTCAGAGGAATCAAGTTTCTTTTTAGCTAATCATTAGAATTGGATATTCATTTCAAATTATAAAAAAAACCAAGGTTAGGCTGCTGATCAGTCACGCACTAACCCTAAGCACAGCACACATCACTGCTCTAATTACTGGATCCAATGCACACATTGGCCTATAATTGACCACGAATCTGGTCTGACCACGAATCTGGTCCACATTTAGAAAACTATCCAATCCTATAACAATTCAGTGTAATGAACAATGTAATTCAATAAGCAAGACCGTAATCAACATTGATAAAGCACTTATACAAAAGCGTAATGCAGTTCATGAGTATAACAAGGGTATATCAAGGTATGTATAAGAAACAGTTTTCAGTTTGTAAAAGCATCAGGTATTAGATCAGTAATGATTTCTCAAGGTATAGTTCTTTGATGTTATAAGGAATGGTTGGGGTATAAAAGTTTTTGTGTTTTCAAACAATTTTCTTCCACTGATTGGTGTTTGGTAGTTAAACATTTGGGGAGCAGTATCATATTTGGGGGGTTGGGTATCTGAAAATCAATAAAGGATAGTTTACAAAGAATAAGGCTTATGGCTCAAGATCAAGAAAAAAAATCAGGGTTCAAGGTTAAATAGCTTATAACGCTTGCAATATAAAACAGAAGTTATTTTGAATAATAGTGACACGTTATGAAATAGTTCGAAAATATCTGCAGTATATCTTGAGGAAAAGTTTAGAAGTACTTGCCTTATAGGGCTTTACAACTATTACTGATCAACTCTGAGCCGACTCTGCCGCTCAGGCTTTAACGTCCAGCCACTAGATCACATTAGATTCGACTTCGACACTCAGGTTTTTCTGTTGAAATTCTACCGAGCTCATCGGCTGACTACTAGGTCATTTCTAGTCCAACGTCCACTTTCGGTTGCCCTGTCTAGAACCTACAGGGTTAAAATACCCTATGTTAGATGTCAAGGTATGCTTGACATATCCCTAATACCAATCCTACCTAAACAATAACAATTCTGACTCGTACTTATATGGATTATTATAATATAACAACACATCCAATAGTCAGGGTTCACATTCTCAAGAGATCGGTTTGGTATTCATTTTCCGAAAATACGTATACTCGAAATTTTACAGAATCAGGGTTATGGATTTTAGCAAATTATTTCATCACATCATGCAATCAAGTTTCATATAGAACACATATATATCTATATAACCATTCGACGTCCCGATAATCGTTGGATATGTGCGTGTATTTTTGTTGGTAAATTTCCCGAAAATCGGGTAGCGTCTCTTTTGTTTATCGGACTACCCGTCGAAACATCAATCGACGTCAAACCAACGACAATCAAATTCACAACACCTACAATCCCAACCACCAGCTCAACCCAACAATCAATCCAGTCACAATTCGTCAACTAAATTACGTACTCGACTTTAATGTAAAATCAAATTCTCACTTTAAAGATAATTTCACGAATTAATTTATTTATTTTAAAATATTAGGACTCAGAATAAACATCACAGTCCACCGTCGGCTCGCCGAGGATCATCGTCGACGGTGGTACAATTTATTGGTGCCCGATATAATACGGGTTTCCAAATAAATTACACCGATTTATTCAATTAAAATCAATTGTATGGAATTATTTATATCACGAATTGTATTCATAATTCCCTGTAATTAATAAAATAATACGAATTAATCCAATCAATCGAACCAAACGCAGTCAACGAAACAGGGCAACACGCGCAACGCGCCACCACAGAACCGCAGCAAAGCCATCGGAAAAACACAGGGATGGCCGGGAAGCACAGTCACACACACACAAACACCAACACACGCACACTACACAGAGGTGTATATATATACATATATATATGCATATAACAGAATCACCGAGATAGCCAAGCACAAGGCGGCGGCTCACCGTAATTAGGCCGGAAGCAAGCAACCGGAGATGATTAAGAGCAACAGGAAGAAGATTGAAGAGAGAGGAAGAGAATAAATTAAGAGAGAGATATGACAGAGATTGTAATTGCCAAAGAAGGAGAGCAGCAGCGAAACCGAATAAACAGGAGCGAAGAAGGCGGTGGTACCGCCTATTGTTTTATTTCTGTCAATAGAAATCTTCAACTGCTGCCACGTTGCAATTCAATACATAAAACTTAACACGTGTCCTGATTTATACTGCAGTCCCTGATTTTGCTTGCGTTTTGCAAAATAATGAGCAATTTTATTGGTAAAATTTTACCCTAAAATTACCAAAATAGTTTTAAAATATCACAAATAATTCATAATTATTAAAAATAATTTTTTCGTAATTTTTAAAGTATATTTGAAACGTAACTCATATCCGCATTTAACAATTAATGATCCGAGCTGCACTTAAAATAATTTCAGAAAATCACGAAAATAGTTTTAAAATGTTATAAATATTCCAAAATTTATAAAAACATAAATTTTGAAATTTTTAAATAATTTCTAAAACGCAACTTGTACCCGCTTTTATCAATTAAACGAATCGACGCGCGGGTGAAACTAACTTCGAAAATTTCCAAAGTAATTTTAAAATTCTCAAAATAATACGAACTTAATAAAATATAAGTTTCATGATTTTTGAAGATTTCCATAATTAAATATGGATTTTACCATTAAACACACTCAGAAAATCATTTATAAATAAATAATTAATGAAATATTGATTTCTCAGTTTTATAAAATCCTAAAAATAATTAATGTAATTATAAAAGCATAAAAACAATTTTAGAGATACTTCAAATATTTATACACATAAATTTGAATTAAATACACTTTAAAAATAAAACAATTCAATACAATTCCTTAATTAACCATGCGGACAACTCGATACATCATAAATCAAAGAGCTATCGATGGAGCTTATGAGTTGATTGAACTGATGGCTACTAATGAATATCATAACCCTTCTCGGAGACTACCTCAAGGCAAGGTAGCAGGAATTCTGGAGGTGGATGTAGCTACAGCTATAACTGCTCAGCTTAAAGCTTTAACGATGAAGGTGGATTCTTTGGCTAATTATGGAGTTAATCAGATCACTAGTGTTTGTGAGTTTTGTGCTGGTGCGCATGATACTGAGCAGTGTGTTATTTCTAGTAAATAAGCTCAGTTCGTGAGCAACTTTCAGAGGTCGCAGCAACCAGTTCTAGCCACCTATCATCCCAACAACTACAATTATCCTAACTTCAGCTGGAAAAACAATCAAAATATGGTGCAATAGCCTTATCAACAGTATGCAGCAAAACAATTCAACCCTCATGGTTTTCAATAACCGCATTATGCACCAAGACAACAACGCCAACTTCAACAATCTAATGAAAAATCTGAATTGGAGGAGTTGAGGCTCATGTGCAAGAGCCAAGCGGTTTCTATTAAGACCTTGGAGAATCAAATTGGGCAGATTTCCAGTACCTTGTTGAATCGACAACCTGGAACACTCCCTAGTGACACAGAAGTTCCAGGAAAGAAGGAAGCAAAAGAACAGGTAAAGGCAATTACATTGAGGTATGGGAAGGTTGCAAGCCCCGAAAAATCTCAAGTTCCAGAATCTGAAGTTGTGGTTGAAGAAGATGTGCAGAAGGAAGCAGAAGTTGAATCAAGGAAGAAAACTGTGGAACACACTCCTCCTGATGGTAATACAGGGGAGAAATAGGTCTATCCTCCACCTCCTTTTCCTAAGAGGCTGCAGAAACAAAAGTTGGATAGGCAGTTTGCTAAGTTTCTGGAGGTGTTCAAGAAACTTCATATCAACATACCTTTCGCTGAAGCTCTTGAACAGATGCCTAGCTATGCGAAGTTTATAAAAAGGTATTCTCTCTCAGAAAGTGAAGCTCGATGACTTAGAGACCGTTGCTCTCACGGAGGAATGCAGTTTTGTGCTGCAACAGAAGTTGCCTCCTATGCTTAAAGATCTTGGAAGATTCACTATTCCTTGCACCATCGGAAACTTGTCGTTCGACAAGTGTTTATATGATTTAGGAGCTAGCATCAATCTAATGCCTTTTTCTATCTTCAAGAAGTTGGATTTACTTGATCCAAAGCCTACATTTATGTCCTTGCAGTTGGTTGATCGTTCTATTACATATCCACGAGGCATTGTGGAGGATGTCTTGGTCAAGGTGGACAAACTCATCTTTCTTGTTGACTTTGTAATTCTTGATTTCGAGGAGTATAAAAAAAATCCTATAATCTTGGGAAGACCATTCTTGGCTACTGGCCGAACCTTGATTGATGTGCAGAAGTGTGAGCTCACTATGCGAGTACTGGATCAAGATGTGACTTTTAATGTTTTCAATGCCATGAAATTCCCTACGGATAATGAGGATTGCTTAAAAGTGAAATTGGTCGATTCTGTGGTTACTTCAGAACTTGATCAAATACTAAGGTCTTATGCCTTAGAAAAGGCCTTGATGGGAAATTCAGATAGTGAAGATGATAAACGTGAGGAGCAGTTGCAATATTTGAATGTTTCTCCTTGAAAGCGAAGGCTGGATATTCCTTTTGAGTCTCTTAGAATGTCAGAACTCAAAAATGATAAGGGGCGTCTCAAGCCATCTATTGAGGAAGCTCCTACACTCGAGCTTAAACCTTTGCCTGAACACTTGAGGTATGTTTTTTTAGTTGATGCATTTACTTTGCCTGTTATTATTGCATCTGAACTTTCAAGTAGTGATGAGAAAAAGCTCTTGAGAATTCTGAGAGAGTTCAAATCGAAAATTGGATGGACTATATCAGATATCAAGGAAATCAACCCTTCTTATTGCATGCAAATATTCTGCTAGAGGAAGGGAGCAAGCCGACTGTTGAAAAATAAAGAAGGCTAAATCCAATCATGAAGGAGGTCGTGAAGAAGGAAATTCTCAAATGGCTAGATGCAGGGATCATCTATCCTATTTTTAACAATTATTGGGTGAGCCCAGTTCAGTGTGTGCCGAAGAAAAGAGGCATTACCATGGTTGCTAATGAAATGAATGAGCTCATTCCTACTCAAACAGTCACAGGGTGGGGAGTTTGCATGGATTACAAGAAGCTGAACAAGGCCACAAGGAAGAATCACTTCCCTCTTATTTTTGTTGATCAGATGCTTGACAGGTTGGATGGGCATGAATATTACTGTCTTCTGGATGGCTATTCGGGTTATAATCATATTTGCATCACTCCAGAACATCAGGAAAAGACTACCTTCACCTGTCCGTTTGGTACTTTTGCCTTCAAAAGAGTTTCTTTTGGGTTGTGTGGTGCACCAGCTACATTTCAGAGATGCATGATGACTATCTTCTCTGACATGATTGGTCAGAATGTGGAGGTGTTCATGTATGATTTTACAGTGTTCGGGGATTCTTTCGATGAGTGCTTGCAAAATCTTGGCGCAGTTCTTAAAAGGTGTGTTGAGATCAATCTGGTTCTCAACTAGGAGAAATGTCACTTTATGGTGCAATAGGGCATCATTCTTGGGCACAAGGTCTCTAGTAAAGGTCTTGAGGTGGACAGAGCCAAGGCGGGGGTCATTGAAAACCTTTATCCACCAATTTCTGTTAAGGGGATCCGCAGTTTTCTTGGTCATGCGGGGTTTTATCAGCGGTTCATCAAGGATTTCTCTAATATCTCTAAACCATTGTGCAATCTTGTAGAGAAAGATGTTCCTTTCAAGTTTGATGATGAGTGTCTATCTGCTTTTGAGAGCTTAAATAAGAGCTTGTTCACGGTACCTGTCATAACTTCACCTGATTGGAATGAGCCTTTTGAAATGATGTGCGATGCAAGTGACTATGCAGTTAAAGCAGTTCTTGGGCAAAGGATGAACAATATATTTCATTTGGTCTACTATGCTAGTAAGACCCTCAATGGTGCTCAACTGAAATATACTACTACTGAGAAGGAACTCATAGTCATTATCTACAGTTTTAAGAAGTTTCGTTCTTATTTGCTTGGGACGAAGGTGACAATTTTCACTGATCACGCCGCGATTCGCTATCTCGTCTCAAAGAAGGACTCGAAGCCTAGACTGATTCGATGGGTTCTTTTACTTCAGGAGTTTGAGTTGGAGATCAAGGATAGGAAAGGTACTGAGAATTAAGTTTTTGATCATATCTCTCGTTTAGAAGATCCAAGTACAGCTTCACATGAAAAGACCTTGATAAATGAGTCTTTTCCCGATGAGCAGTTGTTTGGGGTGGAAGAAGAAGAACCGTGGTTCGCAGACATTGTGAACTACCTTGTGAGCAACATTATGCCCCCAGACTTATCTTTTGCTCAAAGAAAGAAGTTTCTTCACGAGGTGAAGTGGTACATGTGGGATGAGCCATTTTTGTTTTGTCAAGGAGATGACCAAATCATCAGGAGATATATTTCGTATAGCGAAACGGAGGGTATTTTGCTAGACTGTCATTCAACTATTTATGGAGGCCACTATGGTGGAGAAAATACAGCAGCTCGTATCCTTCATGCGGGATTCTTCTGGCCTACATTGTTTAAGGATGTGCATCAGTTCGTTTTGAAGTGTGATCGCTATCAGTGTATTGGGTTTATGTCAAAGAAGAATGAGATGCCACTTAATGTGCTTCTCGAGGTTGAGGTCTTCGATGTTTGGGGAATTGACTTCATGGGGCCATTTGTCTCATCTTGCAATAATCAATATATCTTGTTGGCGGTTGATTATATCTCGAAATGGGTGGAAGTTAAAGCTTTGCCGACGAATGATACGAAGGTAGTGCTTAATTTTCTTTACAAGCAGATATTCACTAGATTTGGAACTCCAAGAGTCATAATCAATGATAAGAGATCGCATTTCTGTAATCGCAAGTTCACTGCTATGATGCAAAGATATAATGTGAATTATCGCATTGCTACAACCTACCATCTTAAGACTAATGGTCAAGATGAGGTGTCAAATAGAGAGATCAAGCGTATTCTAGAGAAAGTTGTATGTCCATCAAGAAAGGATTGGTCTTTGAAGCTGGATGAAGCTGTTTAGGCGAACCGAACAGCATTCAAGACTTCGCTAGGCATGTCACTGTTTTAATTGGTTTATGGTAAAGAATGTCATTTGCCTGTAGAGCTAGAACACAAGGCATATTGGGTTTTGAAGAAATTGAATCTTGATATGGATGCAGCTAGTAAGAAAAGGATACTTCAATTGAATAAACTCGACGATATCTGACTTCAAGCGTATGAGAACAACAAAATATATAAGGAAAAAGTCAAGAGGTGGCACGACAGGGGTCTAATGCTCAAATCATTTGTGCCGGGGCAATAAGTTCTTTGATTTAACTCTCATCTCCGTCTTTTTCCTGGGAAATTGAAGTCGAGATGGTCATGGTTGTTTGTTGTCAAAACTATATTTCCACATGAAGCGGTGGAGATTTTGAGAATGATCCAGGCCAAGCATTCAAGGTGAATGGACAACGTCTGAAGTATTACTATAGAATTTCGGCAAACCGTGAGGTGGTTACTACCGTTTTATTGTCTGTTTGATCTCAGAATTCTACGTCAAGCTAGCGACGTAAACCAAGCGCTTCTTGGGAGGCAACCCAAGCTTGTTGTACATTAGTAGAAGGTAGAAGGAAGAAAAAAACAGGAAGAAAACACAAAAAAGCAGAAAAGCAGAAAAAATAGGGGATTTTTGACAGAAGCACGGCGCGGCCGTGCTAGGACGCGGCGTGGCCGTGCTGAAAGGACAGAAATTGCGCACGCCCGTGCTAGTATGCGGGGCGGCCGCATTGGAATAGCAATAACATGGCACGCCCGTGCTACCAGGCGGGGCGGCTGCTGACTCCCTGTACCCGAAAAAAGAGAGCAGAAAATCGAAATTTCAAAAGAAAAGCACAATCCCAGCCGATTTTCCACTTCTCCCACTACCCCAATTCTTCTCCTAATCAATTTTTACAACCCATTATCCCCACTATCCCACAATTATATCCCACTTCTAATTCTCAAATCTATATATATACATACATCTCTATACATCCATCCTCACCATCATTTTTATTCTCAAACCCTAAAATCTCTTACACACTTCTCTATTCTCAATTTATCAATTCCCAGTGACCCAATAGAGCTCGCACCCAAGTTAGCAGCAGCACTAACCCCGCCACTGCCGATTCATCGAGTGTTCGAGGCACGAGACCTAGGTTTGTGACTTCAAAGGCGGAAGCGGAGTATACGAGGTTGTTATCGAAGCCGATAATAAAGGAGAGGGGTTTTATACCGTCATATAAGGACGATAAGTTGCTTGAGATGATTTTAGAGACGGGTTGGGTTTTTTTTTTGCGAGGCACCTCAGGAGGTGCCGATGAGTATTGTTCGCGAGTTTTACGCGAATGCGAAGGCGGATAGGAATGGTTATTCTGTGGTGAGGGGGTTGAGGGTGGATTATAGCACTGAGGCTATTTGTCGGGTTATCAACCAACCAGTGAGGCAGCCATAATAGGAGGATTGGGTTATGAAGATAGGGGATGATTTTGACTTGGATTTGATATTGGCCACGTTGTGTGTTCCGGATACGCAGTGGATGTTTAAAAGGGGGTAGAACGAGTATGCTAACTTCCCCGCTTCTTGCATGAAGCTTGTGCATGGAATGCTTTTATCTGTGCGAAGATCATGCCTTCATCTCATGTGCATGATGTGACGGTCGATAGGGCGAAGTTGTTATGGGGGATCTTACAGTGTGATTATGTGGATCTTGGCTTAGTGATTCATCAGGGGATTCTGAGGTTTTTGCGAGGCAGCACTATGGGTTCTATCCCATATGCCTCGATTGTGACGAAGCTATGTGTGGCGGTGAGAGTTTATTGGCCCACACACGAGCAACTTCAGATGTCGAGCGCCCCCGTTGACAGTTCGACGATTCTGGTCATGCAGGAGTGGTACGGTGGGAAGGCGGATGAGAAGGGACTAGGTTACATCTATGATCTTTTACCGAGTGGCCAGCCAACCGATCAGACCTATGCTGGTGGTTCTTCTCAGGCCCGCAGAGCAGCGTGACGGCATCAGGTTGGGGAGCCTAGTTCTTCGTAGCAGCAGCAACGAGAGGCTGAAGATAGTGCTATTTGGGTTCAACGCAGTATAGGCGGCTTTCGAGGCGGATGGATGCGATGTATGTGTCGCATAGTAGGTTTGCACATGATCTCACCCTTGCATTGAGAACAGCTTTCAGGGCCACAGGAGTTGACATTTAGTGGCAAGTTTTTGGTGAGGATATTGTGCACCCGCCTCCTGACACTCCACTTGCAGAGGGTGATGAGGATTCTTCTTCCAAGTAGGTATGCCTTTATTCCTTACTATTACCTTCACTGGGGACAGTGAAAATTTTAAGTTTGGGGGTGGTAGTAAGGAATATGTTTTTGTGAGTCCATTTAGATGCATATTCATGCTAGTTTAGTTCATGTAGTTTGCATATTTGTCATGTAGTTTTTTTTATGTATATTTTTTATTTTTCATATTTATTTTGCATGTTAGTATGTTGCATATAGTTGCATGTGCATTTTATCATGATCCCTGAGGTTACTGTTCTGATTGATTTATGATATTGATGCGGGTGTAGTGATGTTGTATAGAGGAATGTTAAGTTTTAACGAATTGATTTGCATGTTAGAACAAGAAATTTATCACTAAGTCTTATAGGCTGCTTGCGTGCTAGATCATGATCATGGTTTGTTTGTTTGTCGAGGTTTAATCACTTGTTTATGTCTAGAATGTATGATATTCTCTTAGTGGCAAAATAATATAGATATTTAAAAATTAGAGAAAAACATTGGATTTCATTGCTAGTTGTGGCTATGTGTCAAATGGTTAGTAGTCGGCTCATATTTATATGAGTAGTCTAGGGTTGAACGAGATGGAGCGAAATGCACTCGTTCAGAAATTGTTGGGAAAAAATAAAAACAAAAAAGAGAAAAAAATAAATAGAAAAGAAAAAAAATAAGAAAAAAGAAAAAAATATGTGTTATGCATAATTGATCACGAGTGGGCTCTTTAATACTCGAGTTATTAAGTTCTTAGGGGACTTTGTACCTAGTGACCTAAGGCTTTTATAGTCTAGGATCCGCTAACTTAACGCTCGCTACATGGGTATTATTGCATAAGTCTTTTGTGGACCTCACTCATTGCACGATCAAATAAGCATACTTGTGTTTGTTATGTGTTATAAATAAAAGCATGATTCTGTGTATAACTCCGATATAAAAATTGAAGTGTTTTCAGTTATTTTGAGTTTATCTTTTATTCTATTTATAACTTTGTGATTGCCTTGATGAGTAGTGAGTTATGATTATTGATCTAGTATCGAGGGTATATCTGTTAAGCAATTGCACACACGCACGTTTCTAGTTTGTGAGTTGATTTGTGGGATTTGATTGAACTTTGTGTGAATAATTGCATTCATTGAGATGTTGCTTATTGATTGGTTTAGTTATTCTGAGGGGATCATTGCATTCATATAAGTTGCATTCATACATTTTTATTTCTTTTTTTTGAGTCTGTTATGCTTGAGGACAAGCATCGATTCAAGTTTGGGGGTGTATTAAGTGGCATTTATATCCACTTAGAACGCTTCATAAAGGCTCGAATTGGTGTCTTGTACTCAAATTGTTTGTGTATTTGATGTGTTTTTCATAGTGTTTTGCATTTCAGCGCATAATCAGAAGAATGTATGTAAATTGCATGATTGATGTTTGGAAGAATGTTAGGATGGAGCCTTGGTTGAGTGCGCGAAGAAACCAGCAGTTGCAGTCAAGAAAAAAAGAAAACAATAATTTTTCCAAAAGCTCAGCAAGGTCGCGCTACACTTGGGAGCGGCCGTGCCATACTCAGAGCAACCGTGCTAGATCCCAGGGCAGCCGCACCAGGACGTTTTCCAGAAATCCTGATTTTAATAGAAGATCGATTTCCTGGGCTTTTGGACGGTTTGGGCTGCAATATAAAGACTCTTTAAAGACGTTTTTCAAAAAGGAGAGCAAGAAGAAGACAAGGAGAAGACCTAATAGCACAAATTCTACGAAGGAGAAGAAGAACTTGTTTTACTTGTGATTCTTTGCTTAAGTTGTAATCTTGGATGCTCGTTTTCTTTATTGTTGAACCTATTACTCTTGATTACGTACTTTGATTATTTATTCAGTTTATGAAGACTTAGTTTATTATACCATGCTTTCATCGGAACCCACGCTGATGAAGAGTTCGGTTATGAATTAATCATTATCGTGAGGTTCTAACAGATTTACTTATGGATTTCAATAGTTAATTTATTTCGATATCTTAGTGTGTGGTAGCTGTATGATATCCTAGTATTGGTTGTGCTTATTCATCTTATGAGCGTCGCGAACTTATAAGATTGCATGTTAATCTCAATTGAAGCGATAATTAATTTAGAGGTTTAGAACTTGTCATACTAGCATAGGTTCATATATTTGTTATGCATGATTCATAGGTAATTTTAACCATCTTACTTGCCATATGTAATCACGATAGATAACTTGCGCATTAAACCTTTATGTTGTCAAATTCTATAGACATATAGGGTCTCAACATAATTGGTGTCTATTCATCTTCTATCTCGTTTGTGGATGTCTGGTAGTAGGGTATTCATGCAACGAAAGTTGGCGTTTACTAGTTTCGTATTATCTGATTAGTTGTCATCACCATTGCATGCTAAGATTAAGAACAATGACTTTGAATGAAGTAGTAATGAAGTTAGAATCCCATGTTTTTCTCATATAAGTAATTCAACCTAAATTCTCGTAGTTAATGTTAGTTAGTATAATCTCTTAGTTTAATCAAAATCAAATTTTTTATTTGTCTTAGCATTGAACGATATCCATACCATTGTTGCATAAGTGCATAAATTGAATTTAACCTAAATTAGTCTCTGTGGGAATGAACTAGAAAGAATTATATATTACTTGCGAACGCGTATACTTGCGTGTAAATTTAGCGCGTGTTTTCATCTTAAAAAATGGTCAAGAAGTGGATATTATAAATTCTATGTGGCTCTCATCAATAGAAGATTCATTTGTTCATTCAGCTAATGAAGCTATCTCAAATCAGAAAGTGGTTTCACTATTCAGAATTGGTGAAAAAATATGGGATGTGGACTTAGTTTTGGATGTTTTTGTAACCAAGGATGCTGACTTGATCCTTTTGATTCCTCTAACTGAAAATGACAAGGACACCTGGTATTGGCGTCATGAAAAGATGGGGCATTATTCAATGAAAAGCGGTTATAATGTCATCCAAGCAGCCAAAGACCAATCCAACACAATAGATAACTCGAGGTTTTGGAGAAAGTTATGAAATCTGAAAATTCCAAATAAGATCAAGAATTTTTTATGGTGTGCTTCGACTAACTACTTGCCCATAAAAGATATATTGCAAGTCAAACGAATTCAAGTTAGTTCCATGGCCCAGTTTGTAACCTTTGCGATGAATCAACTATTCACGTTATTGTTACCTATTTATTTGCTGAGGAGTGTCACCAGTTTTCGTCAATTAATTAAGTCACATGAGAATATCATAATTTTTTCGAGTAGCTACAACTAGTTTTTGAGCAGATTAACAAGAATGACATTTGTATCCAGGTAACAGTTTGCTGGTTTTTGTAGAAGAATCGTAATGATATAGTTTGGAAGCAACGAGGTCTTGGTGTTCCCGAAGTAGTTCATGTAGCGTGGTCTTTCCTTAACCAATGAAAAGTTGTTCAGGACAAGAACTTTGATTCATTCTTGAGTTTCATAACTCCGAAAGATGTTTTAAATCAGTGGTGCCCCCCATCGTTGAATAGTCTAGAGGAGCACCTTGAAAATGGCATGTAATCTTCTATAAACTTTCCCTGTACAGTTCAATTTTAATGCAACACTTTACAATTTATCTACTTTTTAATGTATTAGTTCTATAGGGTGTTTTGTTATCATCAAGTCAACCTGAATTTACGCCTATAATTCTATTAGACATAAATTGGGGGATATTATTAGGAATATATTGTAGTCTTGATGATATGTAACACCCCCAAATCCGGGGTCAGAAATCTGGGTTGTCACGAGTTCCATTTTCCTGAATATCACTTAATCTTTAATCAAAACTACTACTACATACTGTGACCCCTTTCTTTCATACACACACACAGAGGTTAGAGTCTCAGAGAATGCAGCAATACAAGACTAAACCATAATAGTATGTTAATTTAACAATCATTACATTCTTCCAAATATCTCTACAAAACATTCTACTGATTACCACTTCTAATTGAAGCGTAATCAGAAGTTCAATATAGACCTAACTCATGGGCTATAACAATTCCCATAATTCAGCTTAAACAAATCATGTTAGGATAACTAGCCTCCTACCAGCTTAAGCCTTCACTTCAAGCCATTCGTATGGACTAATAGATATCGTCGACTTCCTTGCTCTTTTTCGATGGAATGGCCACATTGCTATCTGTGGGGTTGGAAGAATAAACAACAAGAATGAGCAAATAATGCCCAACAAGTTCTCCCAATAAATATCCACTTATATAAAAAAAGGAATATACCTCGATAGGAGTAATAGGGAAAAGAATCAAACCTTTATACCCTTTAGGTCGTTCCTCAATATCAACATCTTTTATAAACCTCAAACCTTTATAATTCTCTAATAGTTCAAGTTATTAGAGAATATACTTTTCATTCCTCAACCGATTTATGACAAATCATTTCCCACCACTTAAGCTGTAATATAAATTAATCACAACAATTACACAATCCCTCTTTCAATAATCAACATCAGTACAAGATGTTCCATCACCGAAAGAATATTAACAACCCATTCAGTTGTTAGATTAACACAATCTAGTTATTCTATTTATTGTCATAATTTATATGTGACAATTCAATTTATAAACATTTTAATTATTTCTTTTCCGAGGGACTGGGACTTTCAACCAACTGGATATGATTCAACGATGATCAGTCGTTTCAATCATGTCCTTCCGAGGGACCGTTTTACTACTAGTAGATGGGCAAGAACACTTTTCGAAACTTGACCAGGGCAAGAACACTTTTCGAACTTGACCCGATGATTGACAGGAACACTTTTCGAACATGACCAAATCATCATTTGGCAACACATGGGCCAGAATTAAAATGGTTGGACCGGCACCCCGGCCTCTTACACAGAATTACCGTATTACCGGTATTCTCAATTCGCGGTACCGACGTTTATGTCGGCCGCAATCTCATTTCGAGAGTATGCTGACCCCTTCCGGTTGCATCTGCTAGAGCATCATATAAAATGATCCCTGCATTAACTGATTCCCCTGAGTTATCAAAACTCTTTATTATTATTATTATTATTATTATTATTATTATTATTCATCTCATTCTTATCATTTTATTCTCATTGTTATGGTTATTCACCTCAACCATCATCTCATTATTGGTTATCCATTAGGAAATTTTATTAACCAACGAACATTCGCTAACTGACCAGGAAGCCTTAACAATTGCTATATTAATTAATAATCTCTTATATATTGATTCAAAATAACACTTTTTAGAATACAACCTTTCTTTGAATCTTAATTTTAAAGGAAATCCCTTAGTCAATATTTAAAAATAATTAACTAAATTAAATAAAATAAATTAAATAGTTAATCCCAAGATGTCTTAATAAATGTATAATTAATGAAATTACGAATACACCATCTTTCTGAGATCGGGTTATGATAATATCATTTACTATCCTCAATCTGGCATTTAATAATATCAAATACCCCAATATCTAATCCTCAAAGAAAGAAATAATATACAGTCCTATAATATTCGAAGGAACAATCTTCTATCTACGATGACTATTGTCAGAAGAAAGGTCGGCTTCCAGTCGACGTAATGAATACAGAAATAATCTGAAAATACTTCCTCATTTATTTGAGTCTACTTCTCTTAATAGTTCTTCCCTATTCTAAAGATTCACAAGTCCTTAAACATATTGTACTTATGTAGCCATGCATACCTCAACAAAATCCTCCATTCATATTTAGTCTATGCATATATATATATAAACACTTTATGATGAACAATATCATAAGGTAGAGAAGTCAACAGTTAAGGATAAAATTCTTGCCTTAACGATGCGAATATAAATACAACTGCAAACTCCCATGCGACTGCGAGGGTCCTGGGTTATGTCAAGGTGCTATAACGCTGAAAACAAAGTAGAGTTAGCAACTAGTGCTAACCTATACCACTTAAACTATCACATACAATCCAATGCATAACTGCTGTACACAATTGCCATTTCCACTAGTCGATGCTACACATATCTTAAAGGACGCATAAGCATGTTATTTATATTCACATTGCATCCTATGACTTAGCGAAATCCAAGTTCTAACACAATTGTATTCATTCTTGCTTCCCGTCGTTTTGCTTACGGTTTTCCATGGATGTTGCTTACTTCATCATTTTTATAAAATTGAAAAATAATCCTTTTAATCCAAAACTTTTACAAGGACTTTCCTAACTGACCCTAGCATGTCATACTAAAGTTTCAGGATTTTCTCAGTCCTTCTAAGGGGTGAAATGATAGTCTCAAATCTGCACTTAAGCAAAGTTTGGTTTCACGAAACAACGTTCACTAAAATGGACATAACTTTTAAACCGTAAATGCGTTTTACGCGTTTCTTGCACTCACATAAACTACATGAAAACCTCTACACATATACACAGTTAGATGGTCACAAATGGACATGCCTCATTTCATGATCTCGACAGTTTTAGTGGCTAATAAAATTTCAGCATTACGACGGCTATAACTATTCGATTTCCAAAATCAATCCATGTCAAAAATCAACCCAATCAATAATCACAATCCGTACACTAACCATTAACAATTAAATCAAGCTCATAACAATCAACTTTCACAATACTCATCCAAACACGTACTACTAAACAAATCCAAATCAACACCAATCATCCATTATACTAAGCTCTTAACTTATGCTAACAGATGATCACTAAATCATCATCAAAACTCAAACTCAATATCAAGATTCTTGGAGTCCATACCTTCCTTGGAGTGTCTTAGCCACCACAAAGATTTGTACTACCCTTGTATAGCCTTAAATTAGCATCCTTATCTGGATGAGGCTTGTGAACAAGAGTTGTAGATCATCTCAAGACCTTTCCAAAGAGCTATAAAACACAATATTTGAATGAGAAATGAAGGAGATACATCAGTTTTGATGTGCTGGTTCTGTTTTGGCCGAGAGAAATGGAAAATGGGGGAGGAAATGCTTTTGATTTCTTGTGTTGGTGGAATAAGGAGGTGGATGATGATGGGTTGTCTTGATAGTTTGCTAGGTTAATAATAAACAAAGGAGTTGGTGGAAGATGATCTCACTATTTGCCATGTGTTGGTGATTTGTGGTGAGATGAGATCATCCCTAGTTAACAAGATAATTAACTATCCATTCCTTCCTAACTATCACTTGGTTTCTTAGTTGATCAACCATCCACTTGCCTTGCCACTTGCAAAGGTATTTGCAAGAGTCGTTATTCATTTTTTTGTCCGGTTATCACTCAATCTCGTTGATCGTTTGGTTAAATACCTCAATAGTTTTATTGATAAAATCTTCTTGGTATTTTTAATACCTAAATTAATTCTCCTTTATAATCCTTGGATTTAAAATCCTTCATCTTAATATTAATTCCTTAAATCCTTTAATGTCTGGTGGAAATCTCGGGGGAAAATAAAAGTGCTCATTTTCGAAATCCGGCGGCTTTTACATACACTTATTTTCACTCTCCAATACTAATATAAGCTTAGAATTTCCATAAGAGAACTACTATATACGAGCATATGATAATATTTCTTAATCAGCAAAAAAAATACTATTCATCAGGGTTTATAAAAAGTACTATTCACTTAGTGCTTTAATTATTACCAAAAATTGGGGTTATTACATGATAATTCACCAAAACACCTAAGTAGATTTATTAAGTGTCTTTTGTAACCATCAACGGATAACCACAGTTGTCTATCCGTTGATGGAGTAGCTTATAACAATAAGTATGTAACACATTCTGTACACTAGAATAGCTGGGGGATTTCGTAGTATTAGTTAGTTATTAAGTCATGTTGACTGCTAGCAATATATGCAAAATAGGTGGGTTAATTGTAAATATAAAATGCCTTGTAATTTTGTATAAGTGAAAGAGGATCAACTACTATGGAAACAAATTCAACTGTTAATTTACAAAACTTCAAAGAATGACTCTAAAAGTTTCAACGGATAAATTATATTCCCTCAACAGATAACAGATAAAACTGTCAACAGATATTATCTACAAAAATTCAACGGATGACACCAATGTAGTGTCAACGGATAATATTCAAAAAGTTTCAACGGATAATCAACCAGATAGTAGTTGACAGGGACTTGAAAGACGCCCACAGAGTCACATGGGTTGATATTGCACAAAAGGAATGTGGTAGCCTGATTGCAGGTGTTAGAAGAAAATGAAGCATTTTTATTTTCACGCTAGACAAACTCGTTCAAAGATGATGTATCTAACTTGGATTGCATTGGAGAGAGAAATGAAGAAACATGTGCATTGGACTTAGCTGATAGGAATATTATTTGTCTTATTGCACATGTAACTTGGTGATATATAAACCAAGTGTAACAAGTATTTTAAGACTAAGATTTAAAAGGAAAGAAAATAGGGAGTCTTTGCAAGCTGTATCTTTTAGCACTCTCAGGTTCTAAGTTGTAATACTTGTAAGCAGTTGTGTGCAATTTTGCATCATAGAGTATTTTTTAATTAATATACATCAGTAAAGGAAATACAAATCCACCAGAAAATTTTTAAACTTGTGCTTATTTACTTTTTATGATTGAATACTTTACATTTATAATCCGCACTCTTGCATATTCAAACAGAGCTGTATATCAAAGGAAGAATTTTTTAGAAAAACAAAAAGTAAACAGAATTCCATTTAACCCCCGTTTGTATTTCTATTGTTGTATTGTTAGGGAATAACATGATATACAAAAAAACAAACATGACTAGAACAAGAGTAGTGTTAGGTTTCCCAAAAATCTTCCCCAATTTTTTTATCAAATAGTGTGACATCCACATGACATATTTTAATTTGTGGGTGCATAATAATGCACACGGAACCCCATAATGTTTTTAGGAAAGTTACCATCTACCATATAAGAGCAATTCCAACAGTGTTCTAGTCGGTTCCTTATAAATATTATAAAATATTACCTCTTAGTAATTTAGGACATGGTTTTGAATTTCAACTCCAACAATGATCCTTATCTTTCTTTCTTATTATTATTATATTAATAAATTTGAAAAGATATGGACAAAAAGTAGAATAAAGAGAAAGAGAAAAGTAAAAAGAAGAGAGAGAAATAAATTTTTTATTGCTAAAAATGTTATAAGGGAGCACTAGAAGTTCCTTAAAGATAAAGAATGACGCTCATGTCTTAGTGATTTAAGAAAGTACTAAGACACTATGCCATTATTTGTCAAAATCCTTATAATTGATTTTAAGAGCTCATATAAGGGAGCTGTTGGACTTGCTCTGAGAGCATCTCCAACCCACCCCTTCCCTTATCTATATTTTTGCCATCTATACTATACTATAATAACATAAATAGGGTATAATTTGTAGTTTGGTTAACCCTTCATTTTAGTTATCTCTTTTAATCACGATCGTCGGATCCTCTTCATCGAATAATCAGAGCTGTTAGATCTAAATACAAAAAAAAATACACGACATAAGTTCTCAGGTTCGAATCCCGTCAACAACAAACATTTATATTATTATTTATAAAGATACATATATATTTTCAGGTTCGAATCTCATCAATAACAAATATTTATATTATTATTTATGAATAAAATCTCAGCAATCATATAATATTCATATCATTTGAACTTAACTTGAAATTATACACAAAGAAATTATATTTATACAATTATTATTTAGTATTTAATTATTTATATAAAATTTTATTAAAAATATAAAAAATAAAAATGGAAATATATAAATATTAATTAAGACCCGTGCATTGCACGGGCCCGTAAGCTAGTATATGTAATTATAAGAAATCAATCAAGATTGAAGCACTCCAAAAACCAAAAGCTACTTACCTAAAAGTATTTTTAGGTGAGAGAAACTCAAACCCTATATTTGGGGAACCAATTTTGCTCTGTACATGGCAGTTGTCGATTTTACAACTCAAATGCAAGTGTACATGTCGTAACAAGTAGTATAAATAATTCGTTCCCACAGAGACTAATTTTAAGCTGTTAATTACGGAACACCATTCTTTTCTAATTCAAATCAAAACAAAATATAAATTGTTTACCACTAATTAATAAACTAACACAAATAAATTTCAATATTAAATAATCTAGGCATATAACTTCATCTTGAGTTCTTCAATAAACTACTCAAATATCTCTATTTTAGTGTTCCAATTATTAGTTTAAGGCATCTAACTAATCACAAGAACCTTCCGTATCTCAAGTGATCCTAATTCATTGACTAATTCCTGTATTCCTACGAAGAATTTAAGTTTCTGAACAGCATTAACTACAGCCTTATATTGCCTACCAAGGGTGTTTAAGTATATTCCTATCTTAAACACAAATTAACACATATGCCAATCCTTAGTTATAGTGATTAGGTCTTAATTTAGATTTTCTCTTCCAAGTCAACCTAAATTACCAATTCAAGTTCAAGGTTGATCATTCCTTGAAAAGCATTACATACAAATTACTATAAACAATTGTAATGAACGCCATAATAGAGAATGAAAGAGTAATTTATAGGAAATCACAAGAATCCATTACAGGCCTGGAAGCAGAATTAGTTCAACATCACAACAAAGAGAGATATACACAATGAATACATGGTAACTGTAATATTCCATATTTTCAGATATTATTATTATTAGTTGGAATTGTTTATGTGATTTTTATGTGAATTTTGGTGAATTATCTGGTAATAGGAGTGATGTTTTGGATGTTTATATGTGATATTCTTTGAGTATTTTAATTTTTATATGTCTAGAATAAAATATAGATAATTATGATATTTTCTGGTAATTTTTGGGCTATTATATGAATTTACAATGATTTATGGATATATAAATTATTTTTTGAGTAATTATAAAACTATTTTATAAAGCCGGGAATTGTCCAACTTCATCCGTTTTTGCGTTTTTACAACCCGAAACTCTTCAGAAAACTCCTTCATAACCTAATTTAATTATTTTGAACATTTTTCGTGTTTTGACTTTTTTGATCCGGATTACGGTTTGACCCGTATGCGTCCCAGCATAAAATTTTCGATACGATAATCATTTCGGTAAATCAATAAAACCCGTATTCTCGAGAGACGGGATATTTTATATTATTTTCTCACATGGTGTTTTATAAGAAGCTCGGTTTCGATAATTACCCAAATCTGATATTAAATTGTATCGTTATATAGTTACTTAGCGGCTAAGTAATCTATTTTCGGATCCGATATGATCCAATAGGATACTTGTTACGTGTTTAAGATGCATTTATATGAATCGATCCGCAATCTGGACGCATGTTTATTTGCGTCTTATTGAGGTACTCATTTTATATGTGTTTGAATGTATTTTATATGTTTTCGGGGTATTTGTTAATTTGGGAATCGTTTCTATTTTTAAAAAATAAACGGACCGGGACCCCACCGGGACGTCAAAGTCCACAAAATTCGTGTTTTTATTATTATAAAATCAATCGTATTTCAAATACCCAATATTTTTGCATTTTTAAATTATTCGCATTTTTTCGGAAATTTTGATACAAATGTTGTATTTTATCACTTTTAAAATTATTCTCCGTTAATTATTAATTTTGTGCTAATTATTTTTATTAAATGATATAATTAAGCCCCAAATAATTTTGGGGAGTATTATTTCTATAACTATGAATACAGTTAAACTATTGTTTAGTTATGAATTAATTATATAAAAACTAGAAAATTATTAAAAATTCATTTTATTCTCTCAAATAATTAGGGTTAGGGTTTATGGATTCTTGGCAATCAAGTGCAGATTTGAAGGTGATATGGGACTCCAAATCATAAGTGTAAATAGCCGTTTTGAAGCCTTTGATTCCTTCTATCACTTTCTGCCATCAAAATATTCAAATAAGGTATCGATTTAGAAAATCGATTTTCGGGTTTAATTTTAATTTGGGGGTTTTCATTCGATTGATTTTTCAATTGTTTGATCGATATGAATAGTTTTATGTGTTGATTTACAGTCGTTTGATATATATATGGTGATTGTTTATGTACGGATTTGGTAAGTCGAGTAAAATGGTTTTATCGCGAACTTTGAATCAAATTTGCGGAATTAATATGGATTGGTTGTTGTTTAAATTACCTGGAATCGTTTTAAATGAACTTAACCTTCATTTTGCCGTATAGAATAGCCTATTTGGTTAAGAAATGAACAAACCGATTAGAAGGCCGGAAAAAGCTCGGCTTTGCCGGCTTTAATGGAGTTATTGATCGGATGTCATGATTCCGGCTTTGATTTTATTTTCTGTGATGATATTCGAGTTGTAGGAGGATTGTAGGACTGATCTGGCCTTAAAAACCCGTCGAACAATATCGAGTTGACGGCAAGTCGGGTTCGCCGGAACTCAAAGAACTAGCCGGAATCTGCGATTTTTCCGGCTTGTTCTTGAGTTTCTTGGCGACCCGATTACCCCTCTTTTGACCTGGTGGATCTAATTTATGACCCGCTTTTGATTTAAAATCCCCCAATTCATTTTCCAAAAATCATTTCTGCAGATTTTCTTTTAAATATAATTCAAAAATAATTTTTTTTATTTTAAAAATCAATTTGAATTCAAAATTTTAAATTAGTTAATTTTTTTAAATAATTAACTAAATTATTTAAAATTCAGAAAATTATTTTCTTTATTATTTTCAAAAAAATCTAAATTTGATTTAATTACTTATAGGTTATTTTTAATTAAATATTTATGGATTTAACTAATTAATTAATTAATTTAATTAATTAATTTTATCTATAAATGGTTAAATAAAATGTAATTATTTATAATTAAATTAAATAAAAAATTAAAAATTATTTTGAGCTGTTAAAAAATATATTTGAGTATTTAAAAATCAATTAATATTATTATTAATCGATTTATTCTTATTTTATTCGTAATAAATAGACCGTTCGTCCGTTGAATACGAAACGAACGCCTCTAGACTCAGAAAAATATTCCGCTTTCATTAAAAATACTTTCGAGACCCAAATCCTTTTTATTTCGAAAGGTCGCTTGTTTTGCAAGTTAATTCTGAGTCGCGTATTTAAAAAAGACATATTTTGACCCGGTTTCAGTTTTAAACATACCGAGTCGAATGTTTTCGCGAACCGAGGCATGTGTGATATGAGTTATGTGATACGTGAATTATATGATTATGTGTTTTGTGAAATACTCGTGTACGTGGGTCAAGAGTCTTGTGTTTGATTGTTTTAATTATGTGCGGGCTATTGTATGGGTAGAAAATAGGGTGTTGACGCGCAGTTCGTCGAGTAATTATTGTTTAGATGATTAAATTGATATTTTCTAATTATCGATACGAGTCTTTCAAGACGATCAGGACCAGATGGAATGGATGAAGACTAGAGTTGAATAGTATGGAATATTGGATTTAAGCACTGCATGAGCAGCAGATCAGAGATTTAGCGAAGTAAAACACTGTGAGGCCTTGAGATGACAGATTGAGATAATTTTGTTTCTACGAGTGTGACTAACTGCTAAATCTCAAAGGCAAGTATTCCTATCATCACGTATTATTCAAGTGATATTTATTTTGAATCTTATCATGCAAGTATTGCTTTCCCTATTCTCAGTTCAGAATAGATAAATGTTTTACATATCGCTGAATTAAATGATTCTGTTTATGCAAGTACTCTTCTGTTATTCTAAGTTCAGAATAGTTAAACATTTTTACTTATCCAAATACTGGATTTATAAAAGTTTATACTATTGAGAAAGATGATTTTGCTGCGAGTATTCCTGTCCAACTGAATGGGGGAATAAAATTATTTAGGATGTCGACTGAGTCGGCTCCTTTTCAATAAAAAATTTTAAGATTGGAATGGTTACTGGTTACATCATAGGTGGTCGAGATATCGGTCCAGCTGTAATATCTTTCAAGGCGAATATATGCCTTTTCTGGCGCCCAATAGGTACTGTATGGCTGCGGGATACGTGTAGTACCTATATTTACGGTATGGCTACGGGATACCGGTGATATTTCGTGACTGATCATCAGGAACAACATGAAATATAATTGGTTCCAATCTAAACTGTTGTTTTCTAAATTGTTTTGATAATCATAGAATAATTAATTTATCAACTATTTCTATTTTGGATTAAAGATGAAATGCAATTTTGATTCAGTTTCTGATTTATGCTGATACTTACTTTGTTATTAAATATCAAATATGGTATTAGTATAGATGATTGATGTTGCCTTCAGTATGGGATGTTGTGAGCATCAAAGTTCGTATTGATATCTAATTTGATATGACAACAAAATGAGTATTAATATCAAGAGTTCGGTTTTGAGTAAAGTTTATAATTTAATCCAAAATCATTTTTTCATGTTATTGTTGTTTACGATATTTCCGTAAACATTGTTTTACAAGTTTTATTATCGTCAAGATTCAAGGTATTGCTGAAGCATTTCGCTCAAAAATATCAAAATGGTTTGAATACAATCAAGGAACCAATTCTGGGGTTTCTCAACTAAAATTTTTTGATTCAGCAATTATGATTTTATATGTTCTGCTCTAGTGCAGATGTCGATTTTATATCCAAAAGACCATATATATGTTATAATGAACTTGCTGAGCATTTCTTTCGCTCATACTTGCCTGTTTTCAAATTTAACCTCCAGTGATGATTAGCTTGCGCTGTTTAACCGCGTAATTCGAGGAACCAAAGAAGAAGCTCTTGGAAGGTGGTTGGTCCAGGGTTTGCGAGTTAATGTAAGTTATGTTATGAAAAGTTATTAATATTATATTATTTTATAGTTGTATATTTTATAGTTGGGCCTAGTATACTTATTTTCGAAGTTATACTAGGGGGTTTAGCTTTTGAGTTTAGAATTTGTTAAAAAGAGTTTTAGATAAAAGTGTGAAAATTTTATTTATGGAAATTGGGATTCTTATTTCTAGAATTGTAACCTTAAAAGATCTTGGATTAGTTTGGGGTCATAGATGCTAAATATCTTCCGCTGGCATTTATTTATTGATTAAACATGTTATTTTGGATTGAGGTTTCATATTGACGACAAATCCTCTGATCCAGGATTTGGGGGCGTTACAGGTTGGTATCAGAGCTGAGGTTATAGTAAACTAGAAACGAGAGTGTGTAGGAGTGTGTATAGCTATGTGAGGACGTTTGAGCTCATATCGAGTTCCTGTTAGACTATTGGATATAGTACCAACGAGTAAGCTAAGATAGGCGCATTCGTTTGAGATGGTTGTGCTGAGCTGGATAAAACTCCTGGCAGTTGCAAACTTCTATTGTGGAACCTTCCGAGACTACAATTCGACGATGATGGAGATTATCGATATCCTTGGAATATGAAGAAGTGTCGAGAATCGGATGATGAGTAAACAGAAGAGTTTAAATAGAAGATAAATATTAAGACCTTGGCAATACCTTCTCTTTCTATAACTTCTTTTGACATCTCTCAAAAAGAGGTATCAGTTAGAAGATATATTCCCTAACACTCTTTTAATCATTTTATGCCAGAATTTTTGTTCTCTGGATTTCATTTCCTTCAGAAATATCAGCTTTAAAATATTTTCAGTTTATTTATTTGGTTTTGAATTCCTTTGATATTCTTTTATTCTGACTGAGATGAACAACCCTAACTATAGGGGACACAAGGTATACCTGTCTGTGTGATAGGAGTTGGATGGGACGCCATCACTTGTGTGTGTTGTGACTATAAGGAGGTTAACAACCTTTAGTAGTGTCCTAGTTTGGGCACACAATACCAAGTTCATTTGATCATATTGATCTCTCAAATATTCTTTCATTTCAACAACACTTTCTCACAAACTCAGATTTTGGTAACCCCAATGGTGGGACACCCGTTATGATATGAACTTCTTTTCTCCTTGAAATTTCATGATTTTATCATCTCAAGTACTCGAAGGTATGCCAATTAAATTGAGATGAGTTATCCGGGGTCAATGGAAAACATGGCTATGTGATGGGATGACCAATAGCAACAGTGGATTGCAATGCGATTAAAATATCGATGGCGTATAACGAAGTCAATCTATTTCTTTACTTCTTTCTGTATTTATCTCCCTTTTTTTCTTTATCTTTCTCTCTATTATTCTTTCTCTCGAGTAGTGAAAGTGATTATATTGGAAAGTTGGACAAATCAATAGTAATGAGTGAAGCTCACGTGATAACTGTGTGGTATAAGGAATTGCAGTGTTATTAGAAATCTTGAGAAAAGTTGTGTTTGCAAAATTTGGAAAGTTGGTAACAGGACCCTTAGTGCTTTCTTCTGCTGATTCCGAGGACGGAATCTTTTTAAGGGGGTAGATTGTAATATCCCATATTTTCAGATATTATTATTATTATTATTATTTGGAATTATTTATGTGATTTTTATGTGAATTTTGGTGAATTATCTGGTAATTGGAGTGATGTTTTGGATGTTTATTTGTGATTTTCTTTGAGTATTTTAATTTTTATATATCTATAATAAAATATAAATAATTGTGATATTTTCTGGTAATTTTTGGGCTATTATATGAATTTATAAACTATTTTCTGAGTAAATATAAAACTATTTTATAAAGCCGGGAATCGTCCAACTTCATCCGTTTTTGCGTTTTTACAACCTGAAACTCTTCAGAAAACTCCTTCCTAACCTAATTTGATTATTACGAACATTTTTTGTGTTTTGACTTTTTCGATCCGGATTACGGTTTGACCCGTACACGTCCCGGCGTAGAATTTTTGATACGATAATCATTTCGGTAAATCAATAAAACCCGTATTCTCGAGAGACGGGATATTTTACATTATTTTCTCACAGGGTGTTTTATAAGAAGCTTGGTTTCGATAATTATCCAAATCTGATATTAAATTATATCATTTTATAGTTACTTAGCGGCTAAGTAATCTATTTTTGGATCCGATATGATCCAATATGATACTTGTTACGTGTTTAAGATGCATTTATATGAATCGGTCCGCAATCTGGACGCGTGTTTATTTGCGTCTTTATCGAGGTACTCGTTTTATGTGTGTTTGAATGCATTTCATATGTTTTCGGGGTTTTCTGTTAATTTAGGAATCGTTTTTATTTTTAAAAAATAAACGGACCAGGACCCCACCGGGACATCAAAGTAAACAAAATTCGTGTTTTCATTTTTATAAAATGAATCGTATTTCAAATACCCAATATTTTTGCATTTTTAAATTATTCGCATTTTTTGGGAAATCATGATACAAATGTTGTATTTTATCACTTTTAAAATTATTCCCCGTTAATTATTAATTTTGGGCTAATTATTTTTATTAAATGATATAATTAAGCCCCAAATAAATTTGGGGAGTATTATTTCTATAACTATGAATACAGTTTAACTATTGTTTAATTATGAATTAATTATATAAAAACTAGAAAATTATTAAAAATTCATTTTATTCTCTCAAATAATTAGGGTTATGGTTTATTGATTCTTGGCAATCAAGTGCAGATTTGATGGTGATATGGGACTCCAAATCACAAGTGTAAATAGCCGTTTTGAAGCCTTTGATTCCTTCTATCACTTTCTGCCATCAAAATAATCAAATGAGGTATCGATTTTGAAAATCGATTTTCGGGTTTAATTTTAATTTGGGGGTTTTCATTCTATTGATTGTTCAATTGTTTGATCGATATGAATAGTTTTATGTGTTGATTTACAGTTGTTTGATATATATATGGTGATTTTTTATGTACGGATTTGGTAAGTCGAGTAAAACGGTTTTATCGCGAACTTTGAATCAAATTTGCGGAGTTAATATCGATTGGTTGTTGATTAAATTACTTGGAATCGTTTTGAATGAACTTAAGCTTCATTTTGCCGTATAGAATAGCGTATTTGGTTAAGAAATGAACAAACCGATTAGATGGCCGGAAAAAGCTCGGCTTTGCCGGCTTTAATGGAGTTATTGATCGGATCTCATGATTTCGGCTTGGATTTTATTTTCTGTGATGATATTCTAGTTGCAGGAGGATTGTAGGACTGGTCTGGCCTTAAAACCCCGTCGAACAATATCGAGTTGATGGCAAATCGGGTTCGCCGGAACTCAAAGAACTCGCCGGAATCTGCGATTTTTCCGGCTTGTTCTTGAGTTTCTTCATGACCCGATTACCCCTCTTTTGACCCGGTGAATCTAATTTCTGACCCGCTTTTGATTTAAAATCCCCCATTTCAGTTTCCACAAATCTGTTCTGTAGATTTTCTTTTAAATATAATTCAAAAATCATTTTTTTATTTTAAAAATCAATTTGAATTCCAAATTTTAAATTGGTTAAATTTTTTAAATAATTAACTAAATTATTTAAAATTCAGAAAATTATTTTCTTTATTATTTTCAAAAAAATCTAAATTTGATTTAATTACTTAAAATTTATTTTTAATTAATTATTTATGGATTTAATTAATAATTATTTATGGATTTAATTAATTAATTATTTATTTATTTTTATAATTTATTTTTAATTAATTAATTACTTTATGTACTTTTAATTACTAAACATTCAATGAGTCTATTTGCTTTAACTTTCTAGTGCAAGTGTGTGAGCAAGGGCATAATATTACACCTCTCCATAAAATTATCAATAACATAATATCACTTGGCATGCATGAATACATTTAGCTAAAATTGTAACAAGTAATGCATCAACTATTTCAAAGGCAACCAAAAATATTTCACCATATCATCTCTACTATGTTATAAGGCTAGAATTCTATTTTAATTATGAACTTTATCAAAAAAATTCAAAGAACTCTCATACCCACACTTGGATGAGGCATTGTCCGCGATGACTCCAAAGAAAACCTAAAAGACACAAAAGAACTACGTTACGAAAGAAACAAAGAAATACTCCCCTATGTGTCATAATGTTTGGCGTGGAAGGTGTTGACGATGGCAGGAATTCAGAGCAGGTGCAAGAAATACGTACGCTGCTTTTCCAAAGACGAGACACAGGAAATTTTCATGGGCATGATTCCAGATTCATGAGCATGAATTTTTACTGTTTTTTAACTCTTCCAAGGACATAGCGACCTTATTTACAATCCTTCCCACCGTGTTGCTGATGGTTTCATGAAATGCATATATTGCTGATTGAATAATGTGTGTACGCTATAATGACTTGTATATTTTCTATTAATTTAAAGTGCAATAATTGAATAAATAATTAAATAAAATATGTGTCTTGGTTTTGGCAGCAGTGTGTTGATATATACTATTTGTCTGTGATTTATTGGTGTAAAGGATTGGAATGTGTAGTTAAATATTGAGTTATATTGTTATGTTTCATTTTTAAAGGTGATTTTATTACAGTTTTAAATCCAGAAATATTTGGAGTTTCTCTAAAATTAGTTTTATGATTTTATAATTTCAATAATTATTTTTAGGATTTTATAAAATTTAGAAATCAATATTTCATCAAATATTTAGTCATGTATGATTTTCTGATTGCATTTATTTGTAAAATCCGTATTTAATTCTAGAATTCTTTAAAAATTATGAAACTCATATTTATTTAACTTTGGAATATTCCGAGAATTTTAAAATTATTTTGGAAATTTTTGGGATTAATTTTACCCACATATTGATTCGTTTAATTGTTAAAAGCGGGTATAAATTGTGTTTCAGAAATTATTTTAAAATTATGAAATTTATATTTTTATAAACTTCGGGATATTTGTAACATTTTAAGACTATTTTCGTGATTTTCTGAATTTGTTTTAAGTGCAGCTCGGTTCGTTAATTATGAAATACGAGTACGAATTCTGCTTCAAAAATATATTAAAAATTATGAAAAATTTATTTTCAATAACTTTGAATTATTTGAGATATTTTAATATTAATTTGGTAATTTTTGGGTTATTTTATACGTGCGGTTGTTCTTCAAGAAACGTGATAAGCGGTGTCAGAAATGGGGTTTCAGTTATAAAAGGATACGGGTCCCTTATTTTGGACGCGTGGCAGATTAATACAATTCATTTTTTCTTTTATTTCTTCCTTCAGCTTCTTTCTATGGCAGCCATATCAATCTCTCCGCCTCTTAATCTCTCTGTCTCGATCCTCTCTTCTCTCTCTCCCTCCCAATCTCGTGTTCTCTCCCTCCGTTCTCTTCTTTCTCCCCTCTGTATTCTTCTCCCCCCCGCTTTCCTGAGCTGCTGCCGCCGCTTTCTGGTCACCGCCGTGATTCCATCTTCTTTCCGGTGATTTCCGTCCTAATCTCTGTCACATATATATATACACAATTATATATGTGTATATTATCGTGTGTGTATGGTGTTGTGTATCTGGGTTGTGTGTGTGGGGTTTGTGTGTGTGCAGCGCGCGCGCGTGTACCGCGCATGTGTGTTGTTGTGTTTGTGTTTTACTTGCTGTGTAGTTTCAGTTCTGTTGATCTTGTGATTCTGATTCAATGTAATTGTTTCTGCAGATAAAGTATTGAATAAGATTTGTGATATGAATATTCGTGCGAAAAATTAAATTCATAATCGGTGAAATTTACGTTTGAAACCCAAATTTAATCGGATACCCGTAAATTTTTCCGCCGTCGGCAATGAGCCTCGGCGAGCCGACTGTGGACCGTGATGATATAATCTGAGTCTTACAATTATTAAAATAATAAAATAATATTTAGTGTGTAAAAATAATTTCTCAGAACAAAAAAAAATAGTTATTTTACATTGAAGTCAGGCACATAATTTTGGATAGTAAATTGTGACTGCTGAATTGATTGCTTGGGTGATTGATTGGTTGTGATTGTGATTTGACGTCGATTTATGTTTCGATGGGTAGTCGGATAAACAAAGGAGACGCTGCCCGATTTCCGGAAAATCAAAGTACGGAAATACGGGAGTGTATCCGGTAATTATCGGGACGTCGAGCGGATATATAAATATATATATGTATTCTATACGAAACTTGATTGTATGTTGTGATGAAATATTTCTTCCGAAACCAATAACCCTAATTTCGTAAAATGACGAGTATACGTATTTTCTGGAAATGAACACATAACCGATTTTTGAGAATATGAACCCTAATTGTTGCTTGTATTATAGTAATCTATATAATTGCGAATCGGGAATCGTTATCGTCTGGGTAAAGTGTCTAGCGAGGATATGTCAAGCATACCCGGTCGTCGAACGTAGGGTATTCCGACTTTGTAGGTTATAGTCGGAAGGCCCGAGAGTTGACGTTGGTCTAAAGATAACCTAGTGATCAGTCGACAAGCTCCGCAAGGCTCCAATCGAAGGGTCTGAGTGTCGAGGTCGGATCCAAGATAGTCGAATAGTAAGGCAATACTGCCGAGTGTCCAAATCGGTTCAAGGTCAAACAGAGATAGTTGTAAAGCTCTGCAAGGCAAGTACCCCTGACCATTCTTTTACGGTTCAGTATATATGAATAGCTGTTGTTTTATTCTCGTAATTGAACAGAAACGTTTTAAGTTACGTATCCCCTGTATTGGAAAATGTTGTTTAAAAATGTTTTTGGGGAAAAGTAACTTCGGAAAGTATCTATCTCTAAAATAAGATTAAAATGGAAAAGAGGTTTTGAATAGTGTGCTGTGATAAAATTGATTTTAATAAGAGATATGTAAAAGTGATTTTGAAACTGGATTAAACGAATCAGATATTGGATAACGATGCATAAGTGGCTAATTCGATTACGCGCATTAGATAACCGATTAGTCTAGCATAGTTAATCAGAGACCTAGCTAGTCTCTGCGGATCCGGTTATTTTGTGTGAAAGCCCGATTAGCTTTCTTAGACATTTTGTGTGATAGTCCGACCAACTATCCTAGATAATTTGTGTGGAGGCCTGATCAGCCGTCCCTAGATAACATCCAATACATATCTGATATTGATTTTGTGATTCCAGTAACGGAACAAGTGATTGAGGTTCCGGTAACGGAATAAATGGTTTGGGTCCCCGTAACGGGACAAATGGTTTTATGGTTCCTGTAACGGAATGGAAGGTTTGGAAATGAAAATAGCATGCTAAAATTGAACTCTAGTATTTTTGCATAGCACATGACTATTGATTTTGTTTTACAAAGCATGCTAGTTTTGATATCCAGTTTATACATGTTTTATTCATTTTCTAACAAGTTATGAATTCTGTTCCTATAACTGTTTTATTGTAAATCGTTTTACTTGTTATTCGTATAGTGGTACTGCTGAGCAATTAATTGCTCACCCTTACAGAATATTTTATATATGTATTGCAGATTCCTAGGAGATTCTTCCATGGTAGTCAGGGCAGAGTTCCAGATCATTCTGTACCAGGCTCCTCTGAGGTAGTTGTGTGGGACCAAAGATGGTCTGTTGAGTTGCTGTGTTCAGTTTTGTATTAAGATTGATTGTAATAAGTTGGTCTCGTAGTAGTTGACCTAAGTCATACTTAAACCTGGAAAGATCTTGGTAAAGGGGTCGTAATTATATTCTATCATTGAATTGATTATATTATGTTTGTTATTGATGTTGTTGATGACGTCAATTCCTGACCCTGGGGTTGAGGCCGTCACAGTTGGTATCAGAGCTACAGGTTTGAGTCCCTGATTTAGGTTAGGAGTAGTGTCAAAAGAGTACAGGAAGATTTATACATAGATGTGAGTCAGCAACTCAATCAGAGGAGCGAGTCTAAGAGTTCAGTCGAGGGTTTCGAAGGTGAAACCCTGACTCCTGTTAAGGATTGGCTAGAACTACCCTAGATTTTAATAGGTCTCCCTCGTATATATGTATTGTTGGCAATGCCGATAGAGGTTTAGATAATCCTCTTGAGAAAATGAGTCTGATCGCGAGAGTTCAGTGTTTGAGCGGGCCTTTGATATGTCAGTTGAAGAGACGTCAACGTTATTTCTAAATATCTCATTTTCTATGTCAAGGAATGTTACCGGACCAAGTGTGTGACCTCGGTGAGTTTGGATAATATGATAATAGTCGGTGGTTGCTATGACAGCCAAGTTTCGTGAAGTATGGGGATCAGTACTGTTGTATAATCCTGAACCTCTCACACCTTTTGTGAAACACATTGTATATCCAAAGTAATTGTTTACCTTTTTATAAGTTGTTTGTTTTCCTGTGAGAAAGTCAAAGCCCGAAGTAAGCAACTTAGAATTCTGTTGATCCCATTATAAATCAGATTTTCTCCCTCCCTATTTGTGAATTTCCTTTTAAACATTGTTTCTTTCCTCGGTGATTCTATCGGTTGACTGGGGTAAACAATGCATATGATTTGCCTATTTTTCTGTGTGACAAAGGGGCTGGTAGGACGCCACTGATGTATGCGTTGTGAGCTATGCGGTACTAAGACTGGCCATCTTACGTACTTGTATGGTTGCTCTCAGTCATACCTATGTCTTCTTCTCTTGTCCTCCCTGTATCATTAATTCCTTGACTTTGAAATTTCATTTGAAGTCTCGAGGCAATGAATTATTAGTAGCTTTTGTAATTAGACAGTCCTGGTTATTATAAGTAAACAAGAGTTGACTGTCTGGAGGAATAGAAGTTTTACATTGGGTTGCTACTTCCGAAATGAAAAGGGTAGAGAGGATTCATGATTTGATATTGAAGGTTGCAGTTTTAGAAAAGTTAACTCCGTGGAAGATGGGTCAATTATATGAGATAAGAAGTCACCTTGGGAGGGATGGTTGATTGAAACTCTGATTAGTGCGTTAGCCAAGTCTGTGATTCTTAAGATTAACTTGACTTAGCAGTTTACCCTTTTTGGGTGGTGCCTAGTGTAGCCCGTCTAGCTTTGCGGTATATGGAATTTGTTAATATTGTATTTTTAATGGTGCGGGAAGGTTGCTCAGTTATTGTTATATTGAGAGGGCATGCCATAATGTTTAGTACCTTTATATTGACAGGTGCACCGGTTGAACAGTGATATTTTTGTTATACATTCTTGTTATGTTTTTGAATAAATTTCCTGTTATATTTCAGGAAAATGCCACCCGAGAAAGCTACCCAGTCTAAAGAAAATAGTAGTAGTTTGACGGAGGGTCCAGTTATAAATGAAATTCTAGACTTGTTGCACCAACAGCAGCAACAACAGTTGCAGTTAATCCAACAGATTCAGCAGCAACAACATTAACAAGGAGAGCTAAACCAAACTACTAGTTTTAAATCCTTTCAGTCAGTTAATCCCCCAGAGTTCAAGGGCGAAGTGGATCCTGTTGTTGCCAGAAATTGGCTTAAGGAAATGGAAAAGGCATTTACCCTCACGCAAGTAAGTGATGATCTTAAGACCGATTATGCGAGCTATTTTCTTAAGAATGAAGCAAATTATTGGTGGGAATCCACTCATGCGTTGGAAGGAGAAGGCCCTGTTTCTTGGATGAGATTTACAGAATTATTCTTGGAGAAGTATTTTTCCGATTGTCTAAGGAATCAGTTGGAAGTCGAGTTTCTAGAACTGAAACAAGGTGAAAGAAGTGTGTTGGAGTATGAGGCCAAGTTTACAGAATTGGCCCGATTAGTTCCTGAGTATATAAGTACGGAGATTCAGAAAGCAAGGAGGTTCCAATAAGGGTTGAAGCCTGAAATTCACAGAGGAGTTATGGCATTGCAACTCAAGACATACTCCTCTATGGTTCATGCCGCCCTGGTAATGGAAAGTGACCAGAAGTTGTCTGTTAAGAAAGAGAGTGATAAGAAAAGGAAGTCTGAAGGTGTTATGGACAAGGCAAACCAAGGAGAATCCAGTCAAGAATTTCAGAATCGCTTTGGCCGAAACAGGAGTAAAAGATTCATGAGACAGAGTTTCTCCCAGACTAGGTCTGATACTATCTCGGTTGCTTCCACTCCAGCTCAGTCAGTCAAGTCAGTCGTGGATTGCAAGTCCTGTGACTGGAGACACAGTGGTTCGTGCAAAAAGAATGTGCAATGTTTCAAGCATGGTCATAAGGGTCATTATGCATCAAAATGCAATCCAGAAAATCCAGGAGTTATGTGTTACAATTGTGGAAAAGTTGGGCATATTGCAAAGAGTTGTAGAACGGTTACTCAAGATACTACATCCCAAGGGCCAACATTCAGCACAGCTAGAGGCAGAACTTTCAAAAGGACCAAGAGATCGAGCGTTTAGAATTTGGACGTAGTTGCAGCTGATCTAACACCCTTTGAGCTAGAAGAGTTCGATGTGATTTTATGAACGGGTTGGTTTTCCTGTAGTAAGGCAATGAGTGATTTTTAGAAGAAGCAAATTGTAAAGTGTACATAAGCCAATAGTAAGGTAAGTTTCTAGGTGTAGGAGCAATATAAGAAGTTCTTCCAATCATGAGAGAAAAAGAGTAATAAGCTAAGGATATAAGGTAGATCCACCATGTGTAAAGAAACGAAGAAGAAAATACTTAAGCTGGAAGAAGTTTGAGTAATAAATAAAAGCCCTGGAGTCTCTGGAGGCCAGTGGAACAAAATAATAAGTTCGATAATTGTAAAAGTTATTGGAAAGGGAAGTGAGCATACCAGATATAGTCCCTTGGGGTACACCAGTGATGTTGTTGGAGAAGAGGGATGAAATTATGAGGTTGTTTACTGATTATTGGGAGTTTAACAGAATGACGAATAAGAATAAGTAACCCCTATTAAGAATTGATTACTTATGTGACCTAATTCAAGGAGTGTGTTATTTCTCGGGGATTGACTTAAGATCCAGCCTGAGGACATATCAAAGATTGCGATTAGAATGAGTTATGAGCATTGCAAGTTCTGATGATATTATGTGGAGTAACAAGTGTATCAGTTGTCTATAAGGATTTAAGGAACATGGTGTACAAGGAGTACTTGGATAAGTAAATTGTATTTATTGATAACATCCTCAGCTATTCAAAGATTAAGAAAGTCTGTGTAGAACGCCCAAGGATTTCCTCATGAAGATTAGCAGGGAAGTAACTATACGCTAAGTTTGCAAGTATGAATTTTAGGTGAGATAAACAAAGGATTTCGATATGTCCATTAAAAATCACCTAAGCAAAGCCGGTGTAGTAACAGATGCCCTGTGTAGAAGGAAAAGATTGAATGTGGTTAAGATCACTGAGGAGTTAATAAAAGAACTGGAAAGAGTGGAATGTGAAGTTCAAATACCTAAAAGTGATAAGAAGTGAATATATGAGATTACTTTCAGCCTTAACTGATGGAAATAAGTAAGAGGTATTCGAATGTTTGGAAACTAAATTGAAAGTGAGTACCAACTATCATCCGTAGATGAAGGGCCAAAGTTAAAAGATGATTCAGACAATATAAGATATGTTGAGAGTATATATTTTGGATCTAAAAGGAAACTGAGGTAATCACCTACCATTGATTGAGTTTTTCTATGTTAATAGTTATCATGCTAGTAGGGGAATGCTACCTTGCGAAGCCTTGTATGGACATAAGTATGGTTCCCCACACTATTAAGAGAAAGTGGGAGCAGAAATATTGTTAATTCATGAATTAATTCAGCACAACCAGGACGTAGTGGTGTTGATTTGGAAAAGAGTTGAAGCAGCTCGGGATAGACAAAGAAAGAAGGCGGATCTATATCGAAAGAGTATGGACATAGAAATAGGATCGTGGATATTGACAAAAGTTTCATCTTGGAAGAGATTAGTTAGGTTTGATTAGAAGGGGTGAGTTGAGTCCTAAATATATGAAATTGTTCGAGGTATCGAGGAAGATAGATAAAATTGCTCATAAGTTAGTATTGCAGCCGCAGTTGCAGCACATTTATAGTGTGTTCTGCGTGTCAATGTTAAAGTGATATGTTTCTGATTTGAATCGAGTCGTTGATCAGGAGCCAATGGGCTCTCATCCAAACTTATTTTACGTGGAGTGATCGACCCAATTCCTAGATCGTTATGAGCGAGTCCTTAAGAATGAAGTTTATATCTATAGTAAGTATGCTTTGTATAAATCCGCGAGTAGAAGAGTCTACTTGGAAGTTAGAGTCGGATATACTTGAAAAATATCCTCACTTGTTTAATTAAATCAAATTCTGGGGACAGAATCTTTTTAAGGGGGAGGGATATAACGACTCGTATATTTTCTATTAATTTAAAGTGCAATAATTAAATAAATAATTAAATAATATATGTGTCTTAGTTTTGGCAGCAGTGTGTCGATATATACTATTTGTCTGTGATTTATTGGTGTAAATGATTGGAATGTGTAGTTAAATATTGAGTTATATTGTTCTGTTTTATTTTTAAAGGTTATTTTATTACAGTTTTAAATCCATAAATATTTGGATTGTCTCTAAAATTAGTTTTATAATTTCAATAATTATTTTTAGGATTTTATAAAATTTAGAAATCAATATTTCATCAATTATTTAGTCCTGTATGATTTTCTGATTGCATTTATTTGTAAAATCCGTATTTAATTCTAGAATTCTTTAAAAATTATGAAACTCATATTTATTGAAGTTTGGAATATTCCGAGAATTTTAAAGTTATTTTGGAAATTTTTGGGATTAATTTTACCCGCATGTTGATTCGTTTAATTGCTAAAAGCGGGTATAAATTGTGTTTCACGGATTATTTTAAAATTATGAAATTTATGTTTTTATAAATTTCGGGATATTTGTAATATTTTAAGACTATTTTCGTGATTTTCTGAATTTGTTTTAAGTGCAGCTCGGTTCGGTAATTGTGAAATACGGGTACGAGTTCTGGTTCAAAAATACATTAAAAATTATGAAAAAATTATTTTTAATAACTTTGAATTATTTGTGATATTTTAATATTAATTTGGTAATTTTCGGGTTATTTTATACGTGCGGTTGTTCATTAAGAAACGTGATAAGCGGGGTCATAAATAGGGTTTCAGTTATAAAAGGATAGGTGTCCCTTATTTTGGACGTGTGACAGATTAATACAATTCATTTTTTTTCTTTTATTTCTTCCCTCCCCTTCTTTCTATGACAGCCATATCAATATCTCTGCCTCTTAATCTCTCTGTCTCGATCCTCTCTTCTCTCTCTCCCTCCCAATCTCTCGTTCTCTCCCTCCGTTATCTTCTTTCTCCCCTCTGTATTCTTTTCCCCTCCGCTTTCCTGACCTGTTGCCGCCGCTTTCTGGTCACCTCCGTGATTCCATCTTCTTTCCGGTGATTGCCATCATGATCTCTATCACATATATATATATATATACACAACTATATCTGGGTTGTGTTTGTTCGGGGTTTGTGTGTGTACAGCGCGTGCGCGTGTACCGCGCGTGTGTGCTGTTGTGTTTGTGTTGTACTTGCTGTGTAGTTTCAGTTCTGTTGATCCTGTGATTCTGATTCAATGTAATTGTTTCTGCAGATAAAGTATTGAATAAGATTCGTGATATGAATATTCGTGCGGAAAATTAAATTCGTAATCGGTGAAATTTACGTTGGAAACACAAAATTAATCGGGTACCTGTAAATTTTGCCGCCGTTGGCGATGAGCCACGACGAGCCGACAGTGAACCGTGATGATATAATCTGAGTCCTGCAATTATTAAAATAATAAAATAATATTTAGTGTGTAAAAATAATTTCTCGGAACAAAAATAAAAAAATAGTTATTTTAAATCGAAGTCAGGCACATACTTTTGGATGGTGAATTATGACTACTGGATTGATTGCTTGGGTGATTGATTGGTTGTGACTGTGATTTGACGTCGATTTATGTTTCGACGGGTAGTCCGATAAACAAAGGAGACGCTGCCCGATTTCCGGGAAATCAAACTACGGAAATACGGGAGCGTATCTGGTAATTATCGGGACGTCGAGCGGATATATAAATATATATGTATTCTATCTGAAACTTGATTGTATGTTGTGATGGAATATTTCTGCCGAAACCAATAACCCTAATTTCGTAAAATGACGAGTATAGGTATTTTCTGGAAATGAACACCGAACCGATTTTCGAGAACGTGAACCCTAATTGTTGCTTGTATTATAGTAATCAATATAATTATGAGTCAAGAATCATTATCGCCTGGGTAAAGTGTCTTGTGAGGATATTTCAAGCATACCCGGTCGTCTAACGTAGGGTATTTCGACTCTGTAGGTTATAGTCAGAAGGCCCGAGAGTTGACGTTGGTCAAAAGTTAACCTAGTGATCAGTCGATAAGCTCCGCAAGGCTCCAATCGAAGGGTCTGAGTGTCGAGGTTGGATCCAAGATAGTCAAATAGTAAGGAAATAAAGCCGAGTGTCCAAATCGGTTCAAGGTCAAACAGAGATAGTTATAAAGCTCTGCAAGGCAAGTAGCCCTAACCATTCTTTTACGGTTCAATAGATATGAATAACTGTTATTTTATTCTCGTAATGGAACAGAAATGTTTTAAGTTATGTATCCCCTGTATTTGAAAATGTTGTTTACAAATGTTTTTGGGGAAAAGTAACTTCAGAAAGTGCCTATCTCTAAAATGAGATTTAAATGGAAAAGAGGTTTTGAATAGTGTGCTGTGACAGAATTGATTTTAACAAGAGATAGGTAAAAGTGATTTTGAAACTGGATAAAATGAATTAGATATTGGATAACGTTGCGTAAGTGGCTAATTCGGTTGCGCGCATTACATAACCTATTAGTCCAGCATAGTTAATCAGAGACCTAGCTAGTCTCTGCGGATCCAGTTATTTTGTGTGAAAGCCCGATCAGCTTTCCTAGACATTTTGTGAGATAGTCCGGCCAACTATCCTAGATAATTTGTGTGGAGGCCTGATCAGCCGTCCCTAGATAACATCCAATACATATTTGATATTGATTTTGTGATTCCAGTAACGGAACAAGTGATTGAGGTTCCAGTAGCGGAATAAATGGTTTGGGTCCCCGTGACGGGATAAATGGTTTTATGGTTCCTATAACGGAACGGAAGGTTTGGAAATGAAATAACATGCTAAAATTGAACTCTGCTATTTATGCACAGCACACGACTGTTGATTTTGTTTTACAGAGCATGCTAGTTTTGATATCCAATTTATACATGTTTTACTCGTTTTCTAACAAGTTTTGAATTATGTTCCTATAACTGTTTTATTGTAAATCGTTTTACTTGTTATTGATATAGTGAACTGCTGAGCAATTGATTGCTCACCCTTGCAGAATGTTTTATATATAAATTGCAGATTCTCTGGAGATTCTTCCATGGTAGTTAGGGCAGAGTTCCAGTTCATTCTGTACCAGGCTCCTTTGAGGTAGTTGTGTGGGACCAATGATGGTCTGTTGAGTTGCTGTGTTAAGTTAGTTGCATTAAGATTGATTTTAATAAGTTGGTCTTGTAGTAGTTGACATACTTAAACCTGGAAAGATCTTGGTAAAGGGGTCGTAATTATATTCTATCATTGAATTGATTATATTATGTTTGTTATTGATGTTATTGATGACGTCAACTCCTGACCCCGGGGTTGAGGCCGTCACATACGCTGAGTGTCAAAGTTGAATGGCAGAGAATTTTCATGGACATGAATGTTAATTCATGGACATGATTTTTTGTTGTTTTTTTTCTTTACATCAATTCATGGTCATGAATTTGCACTCATGGCCATGATTTTTTTCTGTTTTTTTTTCACATCAAATTTCTTGCAAATTTTCCACGTTCCGCATTCAACCTTACCTAGCAACTGAAACACTTTACCAAACGCATTAAGGTACCTTATGGAATAAAAATTATACAAGTAAAATATATCCTAACCTACAATAGTAGTAAAAATCAAAAGCAAATTAAAAATAATATTTTATACACATTAACCGTACCACACTCTTGGTTGCCTCCCAAGAAGCGCCTTTTTTATAGTCAAGGCTTTGACTATTCACGTCCATCATAGCTCCGAAAGAGTGATGGATGAGATATTACGATCAATATCACCACCCACATATGGTTTCAGTCTCTGTCTATTAACCATGAATGTTCTACCGGTTTGCAAATCTTCAACTTCAACAACACCATAAGAACACACCTTTACAATTTTGAAAGGCCCTGACCAACGCGATTTAAGCTTTCCAGGAAACACTTTAAGTCTCGAGTTAAATAATAATACCATTTGACCTTCCTCAAGTTCCTTGTGTATGATTTTCTGATGATTCCACTTCTTCATCTTTTCCTTGTAAATTCTAGAGCTCTCAAATGAATTCAATTGAAATTCATCAAGCTCATTTAGTTGAAGAAGTCGCCTTTCTCCAGCTACAGCAAAATAAAATTTAGCTTCTTGATTACCCAAAAAGCTTTGTGCTCCAATTCCACGGGCAGATGACAAGATTTTCCATAGACTAACTGATAAGGTGATAATCCCAAGGGTGTCTTGTATGTGGTCCTGTAGGCCCAAAGACTATCATCTAGCTTCTTCGACCAATCCTTTCTTGTAGAATTTACCGACTTCTCCAAAATTCGCTTGATTTCCCTATTAGATACTTCGGCTTGCCCATTAGTTTGAGGATGATAAACACATGCTACCTTGTGATGAACCCCATACTTTAACAACAATGTTGAAAATTGCTTGTTACAAAAATGTGTCCCCTCATCACTAACAATAGCTTTTGGTGTCCCAAACCGAGTGAAAATATTCTTCTTAAAGAATTCAAGCACGAAAGTCGCATCATTGGTTGGGGTGGCTATGGCCTCAACCCACTAAGAAATATAATCGACATCCAACAATATGTATTGATTTTGAAATGGCATCACAAAGAGTCCCATAAAGTCAATACCCCATACATCAAACAATTCCACCTCTAAAATGTAATTTAAAGGCATTTCATTCCTTCTAGATATATTACCAGTATGTTGGCATCGATCACATCTTTTCACAAATTCATGAGCATCTTTGAAGAGAGAAGGCCAGTAAAAACCTGATTGTAAGACCTTTGTTACAATTCTATCACCTTGAAAGTGACCACCATAAGCAGAATTATGACAATGATTCAAGACACTTTCTATGCCATCGTCAGGAATACACCTTCTTAGAACATTATCCGGACAAAGCTTGAAGAGAAAAGGCTCATCCCATAGAAAAGCTTTAACCTGATATAAAAACTTTTTCTTTTGCTGATAAGTAAACTCAACAGGAATGACATTGCTTACCAAGTGGTTGACAAAATCAGCAAACCAAGGCAAACCCTTGGTGTTAATAGCCATAAGTTTTTCATCAGGAAATGAATCATCAATGATTTGAGAATTATCAGAATCCTCATGGTTCTCCAACCAAGATAAGTGATCAACAACTTGATTTTCTGAACCCTTCATGTCTTTGATCTCCAAGTCAAATTCTTGCAAAAGTAGAACCCATCGAATCAAGCGAGGCTTTGCATCCTTTTTCTCAATCAAATACTTGATAGTAGAATGGTCAGTATAGACAATCACCTTGGTACCTACAAGATAAGACCTGAATTTCACAAAAGCATACACAACCGCAAATAATTCTTTTTCAGTAGTTATGTAATTAAGTTGAGCTTCAGAAAGCGTCTTACTTGCATAGTATATAGAATGAAAGATTTTGTTATTTCGTTGTCCTAATACCCGCTCCAACTGCAAAATCACTAGCATCACACATCAACTCAAAAGGAAGACTCCAATCAGGGGCAATAATAATTGGTGCAGAAACTAATTTCTTTTTCAACTCCTCATATGCAAAACGAGAATCATCAAAGACAAATTTTGTATCTTTTTCAAGTAAACTGCACGAAGGCTTCAAAATTTTTGAGAAGTCCTTAATGAAACACCTATAGAAGCCGACATGGCCAAGAAAACTTCTGACTCCTTTAACAGAACTTGGTGGAGGAAGCTTCTCAATAGTCTCCAACTAAACTCTATCCACCTTGCCTGCCAAGAAACAATTGAACACCTTGCCTGCCAATATGTCAAGCATCTGATCAATGAATGGTAAAGGAAAATGATCTTTCCTTGTGGCTTTGTTTAATTTTCTGTAATCCACGCACACCCTCCATCCCGTGACTGTTCTGGTAGGAATAAGCTCATTCTTTTCATTAGCCACAACTGTGATTCCTCCCTTCTTAGGCACACACTGAACCAGACTAACCCATGAACTATCTGAGATAGGGTATATGATTCCTGCATCTAGCCACTTGATGATCTCCTTCTTCACCACTTCTTTCATAATAGGATTCAACCTCCTTTGATGCTCAATAATCGGCTTATGATCATCCTCCATTGAGATTTTGTGCATACAAAATGAAGGACTTATGCCTCGAATATCAGCAATCTTCCATGCAATAGCTATTTTATATTCCTTCAAGACTCGAAGCAACTTCTCTTCTTGTTCATTTGAAAGAGTGGAAGATATAATCACCAGCAAAGTAGAGTTTTCTCCAAGAAATGCATACTTGAGATGTGCTGGTAGTTTTTTAAGATCTAATTCAGGAGGGTTCTTCAATAGAAGGCTTAAGTACCTTAGACTTCTCGGGCATCTGAAAAGATCAAACTTTTGAAAAGGTCTTCTATATGTAGGCAATGCATCAAGTTCATTAATACATTCAGTAATCTCTTCACTACTTTCATCACCTGCTCATTGTAAAGAAAACTCTAAAGCATCCATAGTATGATACTTCATTATGTGCATATCATAATTACCTGTAATAGCACTCAAAGAAAAACAACTCTCCTCATCATTAGAAAACTTCATGGCCAAAAAAACATTAAATGTCACCTGTTCATTTTGCACACGCATAGTCAATTATCCTTCCCGTTGCTAAAAATGGTCTACCAAGAAGTAAAGGAATTTCTGAATCCTCTTTCATATCAAGCACAATGAAATCAGCGAAAAAGATGAATTTATCCACTTTTACAAGAACATCTTCAACAATACCTCTTGGATATGCTAAAGACCTATCTGCCAATTGCAATCTCACTGATGTAGGCTTCACTTCACCAGCTCCCAAATTTGTAAAAATTAAAAGTGGCATCAAATTGACACTAGCCCCCAAATCACATAAAGCTTTTCCAAAGTATTGCGTTCCAATAGTACACGGGATAGTGAAACTTCCCGAATCTTTAAGTTTTGGAGGGAGTTTTTTCTGTAAAATTGCACTACACTCCTCGGTTAAAGCCACAGTTTCACATTCTTCCAATCTTCTCTTCCTTTACAGAATGTCCTTCATGAACTTGACATAACTTGGCATTTGCTCCAATGCTTCAGCAAAAAGGATGTTAATTGACAATTTCTTAAAAACATCCAGAAATTTCTGAAATTTCTTGTCTTGCTTTTGCTTTTGTAAACGTTGAGGGAATGGAGGAGGAGGATACAATGACTTTTTTGGTGATGATGCAACAATCTGAGGATTTGAGATTGCATTATGTTTTTCATTCACCTCCTAAGGATCTTCATTAGACCAAGTTTCTTTAGTTACCCCATCATCAACTTTTTTCATATTTCCATCAATTTCTTTTCCACACCTCAACGTGATTACCTTGCAATGCTCCCTTTTATCATTTTTAGGATTTGGCTCTGTGTCACTAGGTAGTGAACCTTGCAGACAGTTATTGATTGCACTAGCCAATTTGCCCACTTGCATTTCCAAAGCTCTCATGGATGCACTTTGACTCTGAATCAAAGCATCATTTTTTGTATGTATTGAAGAAAAAGATCTTCAGTTGTGGGCTTCTTCTCCATCTCATGTGACCTTTGATTCTGTTGGAACCCCAGTGGTGCATTAGGCTTGTATGGTATGTTTGGTCTAGCATTGTTATTCCATGAAAAATTTGGATAATTTCTTCAACCAGGATTGTAGGTATTGGAATATGGATTGTGTTGCTGATTGCTAGAATTTCCCACAAAATTCACTGAACTAGACTGTGCTGCATCATGATAAATCAATGGACATTGACCTGGTAATTTACTTGAACTTGTTCTATCATAAGCCCTGCAATTATTTAAATTGATGTCCTCCAAAATCTCAAAAGCATCCTCAAGATATTGGTTGATCAATGAACTTCTAGCTGCTCCATCAACTTGAGTAGCACACTGAATAGTCAAACCATTATAGAATGTACGAATCTTTTGTTGATCAGATAGTCCATGATGTGGACACTTTTGCAAAAGGTCTTTAAAACTCTCATAAGCTTCATAAAGAGACTCCATGTTAAACGGTTGAAAACTCTGAATTTCCTTGATCAATCTTTCAGTATTTGTTGGAGAAAAATACTTGTTTAGAAATTTCTCAACAAGTTGATTCCATGTAGTGATAGAATTATTTGGCAAAGAATCAAGCCACTCTCGTGCTCTCCCATCCAAAGAACGACTAAATAGCCTCAATCCGATGGCTTCTTCAGAGATACCATTCACCTTAAAATTATCAACAATCTCAAGAAAATTCCTCAAGTGAGCATTAGGATCTTCAGCTAAAAGCCCATTGAACCTGTTCTCCCTAATAGCCTGCATTGTTGCTGAATCAACATGAAAGTTATTTGCTGCAATAGTTGACCTTGCAATACTAGAGTGAATGCCGTCGAATGAAGGCATGATGTACTCCTTAACCCGCCGCCTTCCAGCATTAGGATCCATAGGATTATGTAGGAACCCAAATTTTTGATCTCAGTAAAGGACCTTTTTGAATAGTAATATAACAACTCAAATTTTTGAGACCTTGTAAAAACGCCTAATGAATAGTAACCCTGACAGACAGGGAAAACTTTTTAGCCCACACTATGTTGTGCATGAGAAAATGAGATTCGAAGTTGATATTATGATTATACATACCAAATGAGTGTATGTAAACGCTATTAGTTTTCGAAGAAAACGAACTTTAAAAAATGACCATATTTACGAATCATCGAGGATTACGGGAATCACAATATAATTACGAATTTAAAACCCTACGGATTTATGTCCAAGTATGATAATTCAAAAGATAAGGAATAAATACGAAAGGAATTACGTCGCAAACCATTTACGAGGAAGTATTACGAAAATGTTTAAGCGACCGAGCGAACGCGTAAACGATTAAATAAACGTAACGCACTAACTAACCATGGTAAGAAAGTAACCATGGTTAATTTATCCAATAGTGAGCTAGAGATAGGATGATCAACCAAGGCTAAGCAAATAGTGAGCTAAAGGGGCTAAGCAAGCGGCTTAGCTTGTAATCTACCACAAGCTAGCTAGATTTGTCTTCAAGATTGGCAACATATATCAAATACTAAAATATAAACTAGAGAATAAAAATCAATATAAGATATCACAAGCTATCACTTGCATCATTCCCAGAAGCAACCAAGAAGCATCACCAAAAACTCTCTCTTTCTCTCCCACTTCTCTCCATTCGGCCCTTCATCAAAAACCAAGGGAATCAAAATCAAAACCTCAAGCTCTAGCCATGGATAAATCCTACCATTAATTTTCAAGCTTCCTAAAAACCAAACTAAGGTAAGATAAATCTTTGAGCTCTTTTTATCAAGATTTGATGGGTGAAATAAAATCAAGAAAGTTGAGAATGAATAGTAACTCTTCTATGGTTTCTTGATTTCAATGGTTGTTTTAGGTTCCAAAAACCCTACTAAGCACTCCCAAGACTTCACCATCATTAAGAACACATCTCAATCTCTCAAGAAATATAAAAATCTTTGACCCAACTTTATTTAAGATTTAAGTTTAAGATCCTTTTAGTATGTAGTTGTAAACAAAGTTTTGGTGGGAGAATTATTGTAATCTTGTTGTTTAGCTAAGTAGATTTAAGGTTGATTGTTGTTGCCTCAAGAAAATGATTTTCTTGAGAGGAGTTAGTGTGTTGATGATGATATGTTGATTGTTGGTGGTAGTATAATGATTCAAGGCGTAAACAAAACTCCGATCGTAACCGTAATCTCGTTAAAACGAACAAAACATAACTTTAAGTTTCTGCAGAAAGTTCTGAAGATATAAACTGTAGTTTCTTGAACAATAACCCTTGATTATGATAGACAATGTTATAAGGATCGTTTAGGCTCTTGAATCGCTTGATTCTGATTTACGGATCAAAAGTTATGGTCGTTTTACTAAAAGTGATTTACGTGACAAAAACTGCTACAAATTACGAATTTTGAAAATATAAAGGATCGACTTAAAAATATTCATAAATCATGAAACTTTTACAGAGAGTAAGATATAGAGTTTATTAGGTTTCATAGAAATTTCAAGTAAAAATGTTGATTTCTCAATTTTATAAAAATGTCGGAGCCGAGGTCGCGCGGAGTACGAATGTCAAAACAACCCCCTATTAGGAAACTGTCACTTCGGGATTTTCACCCCTGTTACCAGAAAACTATTTTCAAATGATGTGTTATAAATTTTGTCTAGATCGCGCACGCAAAAACGGTGCGTCAATTGAGTTAACGGTTTGAGAGATATCAATGTTTTAGTGAAAGCGGTTTGAATAGTAAAACTCCATAGTTGACCGAACTTTTGAAATGCTTTTCACCTAATTAAATTCATTTTATCAAAACGAAACTTTTAGGATAAATATTAAAATCACTCAAGAAGCTCCTCGAGGTGGTTTTGTATTAAAATATTAATTTTAAGATTTATTTAAAATGATAGAGTGCTGGCCGCGTAATAGTAATATTCGGTAAAGTCTATTCCAGAAGACCACTTTGACCGTCCGTTTCGACCAAGGAGTGATCCTTATTTTGAGTCAATCAAAATAATGAAAGTTATGAAGTATTGAACTTATTAAAAATATAAGTTGGTGATGAGAGTAGGAATACTGATTAAGATTATGATGTTTGTTGATTAGAAAACCAGGAATGAGAGGAAGTCGGGGAAATGTGTCTTGGACTCCAGGTAAGTTTTCAAACCTACCTTTTTAGAACTGTTGTGTTGTGATTGCTTTTAAATACTGCAATATATGTATGATAAATGTTTTGCGGTGATTTATAAATTATTATATATTGAATTAAAGATATGATGATTTTGGTATAATAAAGTACCGGATTTGAAACAATATATTTAGACCGAGGATTGGTCGGTGTAAGGTTATAAAAACCCGGAAGTATTCCGGAGTTGTTATATTCGAGAAATGTTAACGCTAGAGAGTAGCGTGACATGTATATTATAGACCGAGAGTCGGTCGGTATGTATATTATAGTAAATACCTGGGAATCGTCCCGAGAATGTTTTGGACGATCGAAAGTCCGTATTTATTTTATTCCAAAGGACTCGATGTCCACTTACGAAACATTAAAATACCTCGAACTTTTATTAAAACAATTTCTTAAGATCATATTCCCTCAACTATATTTTATTGTTCGAATAATAAATATTATATACCTATTCATTTATTATGGGAGAAGTATACTCCAACGATTATTTATTTCAAACCCGATTAAACATTAAAGATTATTAAACTGCGTAGACATAAATTAGTTGAGGAATATTATTTAAATATTCTTTTAAAAGTAAACTGATTCGAGGTTTAATTATTTATCGATTATCATTTAATTAATTATTATTTATTGAAGGGTTTATTTATGATTTAAAAATCGTAGAACCTGATTTAAAGTACTTTCTGATTTTCGGAAAATCATTCGAATAATTTCAGATCGTCGGAGAATATTATCTCGACTTATTTTTAATATTTTGAATATAGTTTCAAATAGGGACCCCCCTTATTTAATTATCTGTTGACAATGGTCAACTCACATCCTTAGTACATCCTCCGAAAATTTTCGAAAGTACATATATATATATATGAAGTAAAGCTATGCCTATCAACAAGCAAAACGCTGGGGGGAACTTCGATGTGGTTCGAGTTCTCGAATTATGATAGGATCTCCTAAAGGATAAGGGAGGGGTAGGATCCAAGTATTTCATGTATTGGATAGACTACTGGTACCGTAGGAGACGGTACAATATGTACCTAAGGACCTACGAAGTGTGTGTATACCCGAAATGAGGACACATAGCCCGTATGCGGCAATGGTGATAACCGGGATACGAAGGTGTTGTCCTTCTACTAGTAGAAAAGGTTACTATTATCATATTACGACTGATCATCGTATTCAGTGGCTCCAACGAGTGTCCTATTCTTCCAATTGGAATTGTGATGCAATACCGTAACCCAAGCCTAGGTGCTGGGTTTACTATTAAGGTATTCACAGGTTAATAAAATCCACTAAAGGATTGTTTTCGTTAAAGGTATGTATCACCAAGGGAAACTATTTTCGAATAAAATGTAATTATCAAATATGATATTTTACGTGAGTTTATCATACAGTCATTTTCATACTGTACATTATTATGCTGGGCATTATAGCTCACTCTTGCTTTCTTTTAAATGACACAACACAACAGATAACCAGTATGCCGGTGTGGGACTTAGTCGCTTGCCGTTATGGGGAGGATCCCTGGCAGCTTTGTCTCAGGTGTGCCGGAGTATCAGATAGGTATAAGATATCAGTCGTAATTATTGTAACTTCATGTAGAGGTTATGTATAATTGTTTGAGATCCTGTAAAGTACATTTGTGTTTTAATAACAGATGATACTTGTTGTACGTCGTTTCTAAGGCTATAACTTGTGAGTGTGTGAGATTGGGGGTGTGTGATATGGAATTATTGGATTATTGAGTTAATGCAGGTACACATGATTGAAGGATTGCGTGACGACCCAGAAACCTGACCCCGAATTTGGGGGCGTTACAGAAATGGTATCAGAGCATTAAGTTATAGTACTTAGAGACGAGAGTGTTAGGATTTTGTCTAGATGCGAGATTACGTAAGAGCTCATATAGAGTTCATCATTGGACTACCGGATGTAGCCCAATGGGTAGGTGAGGATAAATGTACATTTGAGGTATTAAAGCATGACTAATAGGACCATTGAAGATTATCAGAATGATGATGAGAAAAATTAGAATCATATTTGATTTGGCAAGGATGTGGATGTAGAACTTGGATCTGAGTCTCCAGAGCATTTGGGGTAAAGACGATATTACCAACACCATATGTAAATTTTGATAACATGAGCCTTGTTACTCGTAGTTCTTTATAGGCTTCCCATGAAGGGGCATTACATGTGAGAACCATAAAGTCTAATTAGTAATATACAGTTGAGGTTATTGACCCAAACTAGTTAAAGGTGTCATTTTACCAAGGAGGATGTGAATATTGTATTAATCACGAATTTATCAGAAATAGTGCCCAATATACCCTTAAGAATTTTAATTCTATTAAGGAATATTTGAATGTAATATAAGAATATTATCTAAAGATGAGTACTTTACATGATATTATTAATGCGCTTAACGTGAAGGGTTATGATGGTTTAGCTCAGAGATCAAGAGCGTCAAGAATTGATGGCATGTCTATAAATAAATGGCGTAAGATTACAATAAGTGATGGTTCGATCTTAGAACCTTCTAAAAGGATAGACCAATGAGTCTAGAGAGGAATTCCATAGAAATGATGTCATAGACTACGTATATATAATCGTAGACCTCTAATATATTTGGTAAAGTATGTTCAATTACACACACATGCCACTGAACTTATGGACTGCATTGAGATCCCTATGAGATCTCTTTGATCTGTTCCCAGGGGGAACTGACCACTTATAGTTAGTAACAGATGCATGTAGCAGACAACTATCGGCTTAACAGATGTTTTTGGAATATTTCTGAGTAAGGTCTTCGAGGTAAAACACCGGAATGACAGATATACGTGCGAAAGTCAAGATTAGCAAGTGATTTTAAAATAATGAGAAAGAGACGCTAGCTGAAACATGGAATTACAAAGACGAAGAGGGGGTATCATCCTCAGGCGGATAATAAAGAGAGTTAGGATAATCAGTGAAATATTTTGGCACCTACTCACTATCATGTTACTCCCTCCAAATTGTTGATCATTCGTATCGCCTTGATAAGTCATATCAGGCAATCCTTTTCGTTCCCTACTTTGAACTTCTGATGTGACCATATTGAATAGTCTTTCTCCGTATCAGGACTTGTTCAATTCTTTTAGTTAATCCATGAACTTTCATTCATAGATTATGATCTTCTTGTTCAACTCAGAGATATTTACACTTAATTTCAATTATCTAAGAGATTTTTTTTATTATAAATTTTCCCTCAATTCATTGATGAATATTCAAAATGAGTATCTTCATTTGATTCTTCTTTCATACTTACTCTTCTCTGTCAAGATTCTAAATATCTAACAAATTGTTAAAAATATGGATGATCTAATATCCATATATTCCTCGGGAATCCTTTTCTTCTAATCGGGATGAAATTATATATTGAACTTTGAAATCATAGCAAGGGTATCAATTTGGTATTGGTATTCCAAATTCAATTATATTTGAGAATCTGACAAAGTATGTGAACGAGGACACCCCTGAGTGTACCCTTTTATTTGGCAAAAAATATTTGGTAAGAACTATCGATTGTTCTGATGCCAAGACCACACGATTCAGAGTTAAAATTGTCTTTCTCGGCCCAAATTTGAAAACTCTTTATTTCAAAATCGTCATCCGAGTAGCCACAAATTTCTTCAGTGGTTACGATGCTGAGATTTTTTTTAAAACAAATTGAGATATGCTTAGTTGTATATATTCTCATGAATGACTAGTTAATGTACTAACTAGTCGAAATTTTTTATTAATACGATGAAAGCCTAGCTAATCGTTCTAGCTAATTGCTATGGGCCAAACCAATTAAGCTGACCATTTTCTTAGTCGGTTTATAATATTGTTTGATATGGACTAGTTATTATTTTTCTAAGATCCACTTCCAATCATTTTTTTTTATTTTACAGAGTGCATTATATATGCAAAAATTTAATTGTTGATGAAATTTTCAAAAATTGATTTAATTGAGACCTAACTAGGTCGCCCACTCAAACGAGAATTCATATTCAATTTTATGAAATATTTTGTTCATGAAATATTTTATTCTTTCATTTATATAACGAATATCCAATTAAAATCATAAAGTGATTGAAGGACAATATACTTCCATATTTATTAATCATTGGATAAAATTTCTTCTTTCAAAATAGCACCTCTTTGAGACCTCAATGGTTAACCATTGGTTGAGGATGTTATTCGATATTTCTTTCAATATTCGAGAAGAAAAGTATTCTTTCAATGGGAAAATCTTACTGTTAGGTCATACACACTGTAGAAGGGGGTTGAATACAGTGTTTATCACAATTAAATCGAATTAAAGAACACAAGTAACAGAAAACAAGCTTTATTAAACTCTGTTACAATATGGAACTGTCCTCTCTCAGTGATGAACAAATTATCACGAGAGCTGCTAGGGTTACAATAATTAATAACTTCGATTATGATAACACATATAGTGTAAACCCTATGTCTGTGTTTATATACTACACAGTTACAAGATAATCTCTAATTGATATGGAATATAATTCTGCTTCCTAAAATATATCAACTAGTTATCTTTTCTTTCAAGTATTCTATTCTTCATAGAATTCCTTCTTCATGCATATCTCTTCTTGCGTTTGTCTTGATCTTCTTTCCTTTCAATCAGCCGCCTTCCTTATCTGAAAGTCTCCTTAAGTCCTGATATTATCTTCTAATAAATATCTCCTGATAACTTAAGTTCTGACAACTTAAGTTCTGACTTCAGTATAAGTGTTGATTTCCAGTTAAGTACTGATTTGTCCTGTTTAAGTAATATCTGAAAAACTAAACACAAATCATATTAGACATGACTTTATCAAATATATCTAACAATCTCCCCCAACTTGTAAATTAGCACAATATACAAGTTTAATTGATATTTGATGATGTCAAAAACATTAAGTACAAATGCATGAAAATTTGACTAGATAACTATAACTTACAGTCCTTGTAGCTTTACCATCTTTAACTTCTGATAACAGCTTCAGTCTATATACACATCAGAATTTGAGCAGTTGTAGATCTTGACTTGGCTTCAATTACTGATCTCTTTGATATCAGGAGTTGTTCTGAGATAGTTCTTTAATAAACATCTCTCAGCATATTTAAGTTCATCAATCATCCTCCTTTTAGCATTCTGCAATTCAACTGTATCTTCACCAATTTGAAAGATAGCAGCCCTGAGATCATTTATTCTCACTTTTCTTATGTCCTGATCTAGTCTGATCAAATATGCCTTGTTAGACTCAAGATTGAATTCCACAGCTTTATAACCCAAAAAGGTAGTTATAATCTTAGCAGAGTTAGGCTTCATCTCGACAATATCACCCTTGTGATCTCTGTACTTGGGACAGTATGTGCTGTCAGACTTCACAGAATAAAGCTTCTTCTGTCTCTGAATTTGAGTCTTCAAATAATTTGCAGCACCATTTATTAATCTGTTCTTCACTTGAAATAAGAATTGAACATGTTCTAGTTCCTCATAATACTTCAGTGGTACAACATTCTGTCTAATATGGTATACCCTTCCATCTGTCATAAAATATAACAAGATGTGCTCTTTCAAGAAGGTATGGTAAACCATCTGTACAGATTCAAGCTGATTCAATCTTTCAGGAGTTGCTCCAACACCTGGTTCACTTAAAGAAGTTGGATCATTGGTTGTGTTCTGTATTCTTCTTTCATCAGCACTACCCAATCCAGATTTATCTCTTGCTTCTTTCCCTGTAACCACTCTTGCTTCAAAACCACTTGTTGTAGTCTTTAAAGGTTGAGTCAGTTTAGCTTTGGTGAATCCTGGTAGGAGTAACTTTGAAGGTTTAACATGAGCAATGTCAGAGGTTTCCTTTTCCTTATCTTCTAATATCAAGACAACTTGAGCTATGTCAGAGGTTGCTTGCTTCATTGTCATATCAGAACTTACTATATCTTGACTCTGAACAACTTGAGCCATGCCAGAGGTTGTTTGAGAAATCTTCCTTGAAATCAGAGTAAGATTAGCATCTTCATCAGATATTTCTTCATCCATAGCAGGCACATAAACCTTTACAGGTTCACCAACTTTTTCTTTGCACTTGAACCTTGGATCTATCTCCATTTGTGATTCGGCCTTAGTTGCCTCAGGATTTATCCTTTCTTTTATCACAATGCCTTTAGCCTTAGGAATTTTCTTTTCAACAACAGAAGCTTCAGATTTGGAGTTGACTTTTTCTAACTTAAGTCTAGCTTCTTCTTCCTTTAGACTCTAAAGTCCATTCCTAGATTTTCTTTCAGAAATAACTGTCTTGAAATTTCCTCATCAAGTTCCAGATGTTCATCAGAACTTATCCTTTTACCAGTATCAGAAGTTATTCTTCTCCCAGTATCAGAACTTGTTCTTTGACTTGTAGTTCCGGCTTTACTTGATGAAAAACCTTTACCTTGACCATGACCTCCACCCATTCCAGAGTTTCCCTGGTCATCTTTTTCATCATCCTTTCCCTTCAGTGACTTAACAGGTTTGCATTTGGACTTAATTACTTTCTCCCCCTTTTTGGCATCAGTAGGTAAAAGAAGAGAGAGAAGCAATTCCACTGAGGATTGGATCTCATTGAGTTGAGATTGCTGAGAAGCTTGATTCTTAAGAATATCATCAATCTGAGCCTGTTGCTTCTCTTGAGTTTTCTCAATGTACTCAATTCTGTCAAAGGTAGGTTTGAAAAACCTTTTCTTGTCCAGCTTGGCAACCATATCTTGCTGATTTAAGGATTCTTGAATCTTGTCTACCTTGGCCTGAGTTACAGATTGTTGACTTTGAAGATGTCTTGTACTATCATCTCATCAGCCTTTGCCAAGTGCTCAGCAAGTATGTTTGAAGTAGGAACGAAATCAACTTTGTTCCATTCCTTGGTCCACTCCCTTCCTCTAGGAGTTTCACTCCAAGGTACTGGTGCATCTCCTCTAACAAACTTTTTAACAAGATCAGCTTTTGAAGGAGCTTGTGGAGGTGCATGCCCAGATGGACCAGCTGCATCAGCATCTACAGTGGCAGCAGCTTCACCAGTAACTTCATCATTAGCAGCATCAGAACTTATAGAATCAACATCATCAGCTTCTTCTGATAAAATAATAGTATGAGTGGCTATTGAGGCTTCAACATCATCCTCTAAGTGCTGATCTCCAACTAAGTTCTGATCAACAGCCAAATCTTGATGCCCACCTAAAACTTGATTTTCATCATCCAGATTCAGAATAGGTGTAGTGGGAATATCTTCATTAAAATCAGCATCCAGAATTGGGGTTGTTGGTGGAGTGATTTGAGCTGGTGGAGCTTCCAAGTACAGAACCTCAGGCACAATCAGGTTGTGAATATCAATCTCAGCACTTGTGCCTGGGTCTTTATTATGTACTGGTTCATTTACAGGAGACACAGGAGGAGTAGGCAGTCTGTCTTGAGTAGTTTCTGGTTGTGCTGAAGGAAGTAATTCAACAACAATTGATTCTGTTGGGATCAGAGATTCCTGACCCCCTTCCTTAGCTCCTTCTTCCAGAGTTTCTTCAGAATGTGATGATACACTGATAGCCCTCCTGGATCTTTGCTTTTTATGTCTCTTTGCAGAACTAGAGACTTTGGGAGCTTCATCATCAGAATTTACCTTTCTAAACCTTTTTAGGGGCCTAGAACTCCCAATTTCAACATTCTTCTGAGAAGAGACCTTCTCAGCTTCTACAACAACAGGTTTTGATACTGGAACCTATTCCTCACTGTCTGACTCATCCCTCAGAACAATCCTCCTTCTCTTCTGTTGTGTCTGAGGTATAGTCTTTGTCCTCTTAGGTTTAGAAGATGAAGGCCTCACAGGATGTGCTGATGGTGAAGGTTGAGATGTCTGTGATGGTTTAAAATATGTCCTGATGGAGGGTTGAGTAGGTTGAGGTTGGGAAGTTTGAGGTGTAGGTGTGGTATGTTCTGATGGATGGTGTGGTGGCTAAGATGTGCTGGTGGGTTAAACATCATGGTAAACAGATGTGTAGGTTTGAGGATCAGCATTTACAAGAATCTATTTTACAGACTGAAGTATCTGTAAGGGTCTAACCACTTTCTTCTTAATGTCAGCATTTAACAAATCATTAAAAGCCCTTTTTGCAAGCTGAAAAGGTGGAATTTAATCAGTGGTAGGTTGGGGTTCATCAGCATAACAAAAATTATATATAAGCTGACAGGATCTAGCAAAGTATACTACATTCCTATCCTCTATCATCATATCCCCTATGAATCCTAGCACAGCACTTGCAAAATCAAAGTGAGTTTGATAAATAAGAGCATACCCGATTTGCTGACTCATAATTGGAATGACATCAAAGTTGGAGCACTTATTGACGAATGCCTTAGTGATACAATCGAAGAAAAAGCTCCATTCCTTCCTGATATTTGCCCTTTTCAACTGTCCAAACTTGCCCAAACTTTTCTCATAGCCCAAACTGGCCATGAGCTGCTGTAGAATAGGGTCCTCCACTGTTGAAAAAGTACACCCTTCTGGTAAGTTGGGAGCTTTACGAACTTCTCCAGGAGTAACCACATGCTCAACATCATTGACTTCAAAAACGATGCTTGGAGTACCAGTAGCACCACCATCATCAAAATGCCCAGTCCACCAGAATGTCAGAACTTGTTGGCTTGAAATAGTTTGAGGTTGGGTCAAAGCATACCCAATCTCACTATTTGCTAAAAAATCTTGAACAAAGTGCAAATCTGATGGAGCTTCAGCCTTGTTCAAGACAGTCCTAATCTACGATTCCTAACATCAACAGCTTTAGTCCTAGTCTAAGAAGATCCTATCGACTAGTTCCTGTTGCTGGAGACGAAAAGCACTGCAAGACGGATGATTCTCTCCTGCTGACGAAGAGAACGAAGATGAAGATTTCTTTGGACAGTCAACAAATCATTTTGAATGATTTCTGGAAATTGAATCCAAAGATTATAAGGAATGTTATTGATAGGATATACAGTCGGAATTCCATTTCGAAATATATGCACAGTTTCAGTGCCATAGTTGTAAAACCAACCAAACTGAGCCATTCTTTTAGAGAAGAAAGAATTGATTTTTACTGAAGGATTATTGGTCAGTTATATAGACAAGGGAAGACCAAGGGATGCAGGGAATGTGAAACGAATAGAAGTAAAGCCTCGTCTCCCTAGATCGATGAGTAATAATGACAGCCATTGGAAGCTTAAAACAGGAGTTAATGAGCACACAAAACAAGTAAACATTACTGTGCATATACGAGTACCACTAACCCAAATTATGTTGACTGTTTATATCTCACCCAAACATATTCTGATTTTAAATATGACTGTTTTAGATTGAACCACAAATAAGTCAAGTAAAGAATCAAGATTTAATATCATAACTTAGACTTATATCAGAACTTAACAGTCATCAGAACATGACTCCTTAACTCGAAAAGTGAATGCCTATTTCTATAATTCTTCACACAAATACTGATTTCGTTTCTTTAGAACTTAATCATTAGAATTTTCATCATAACTTGTCCTCAAAATATATGCAACTGACACTTAAACTGTTCATCTAAAATAACATTTATCACCACAGTAATTTTCATCATTCATATGGAGTGTATGTGTGTGTAGTAAGATAAATATCAGATAAAGATTAAAGTCTGATTCATTTCAGTACATCTTATAAATAAGGCATAACTAAGAACTTTGCTCAAAATCTGTCATTATTCTGAAGTCTACTATAGAATGAATTCATGCATGAGTCCACCTCAACTGTTTTGTGCTCATTTTATGCATCTTTTAAAATTCCATTTTACAGTGGCTTCTTAGTGTAAGTGAGTCACGATTGCTTATCAGAATTTATGCTATCATCAGAGTAGTTCTTCAGTAATCATAGAGTGTGAAAAGTCACCAAGAAAATATTTATCTTGCTTTTCTAATGCATATAACATAATACCAGCAATGCACTTGGGTCTTCCCTTCCACATTTTTACTCTAGATCTCAAAGGAGTACCTGATTTTTATTTCTTTTCTTTTTCTATTGATAAGTGAGGCTTATCAGCACTTAGTACATTCACCAGATTTACTAACATCAGAACTTAACAGATAAGAAGCACTATTCTAGTTTTTGACTTAGTAATAAGATAAATAAAGTAAACTTAACTAAGCTCAATATCAGAATTTGCTTGTGTTAAAAGATTTCCACATAAACAATTACTTCAAACATGGGATTTTTAGAATATTAAAGACTACTAGTTCAGCATCTAGCACAATTATCCTCATTGGATTGAATAGTCATAGAGACAAGCATATCACTATCAGAGTTTAGAAATTCACATCAGATAACAATCAGCACTTAAGCAAATTTCAATTTAAGCACAAAATACACAAAGATAGTAATATTTGTAAATACTGATCATAAAATTTGATGTATCAGAACATAAACTAAGTAGATTTAGAGAAGGAACCTGAAACCATTCCAAGTTCATTTACCAATCTTGTAAAAGTAGCTTCACATAGTGGTTTTGTGAAGATATCTGCTAGTTGTTGATCTATTGGAACAAAATGCAATTCCACTGTACCTTCATCCATATGTTCCCTTATGAAGTGGTACCTAATGCTGATGTGCTTTGTCATTGAGTGTTGAACTGGATTTCCTGTCATAGCAATAGCACTTTGATTATCACACTAAATAGGAATTTTAGAAAATTCTAACCCATAATCCAGTAACTGATTCTTCATCCAAAGAATCTATGCACAACAGCTTCCTGCAGCAATGTATTCTGCTTCTGCAGTTGATGTGGAAATTGACTTTTGTTTCTTGCTAAACCAAGAAACTAATCTTCCTCCAAGAAATTGACAGCTTCCACTTGTGCTTTTCCTGTCAATTTTGCATCCTGCAAAATCTGCATCTGAGTAACCTATTAGCTTAAAGTCTGATTCTCTAGGATACCATAATCCCAGATCAGCTGTACCCTTAAGGTACTTGAAAATTCTTTTCACAGTTGTTAAGTGAGGTTCTCTTGGATCTGCTTAAAATCTTGCACAAAGACCGGTAGCATACATGATATCAGGTCTACTAGCAGTTAGATAGAGTAGTGAGCCAATCATACCTCTATAATCAGTAATATCTACTGATGTACCAGTATTCTTATCCAATTTTGTTGCAGTGGCCATGTGAGTGGATGCACTTAAATAATCTTGCATTCCAAATTTCTTCAGCAAATTTCTGGTGTACTTGGATTGACAAATGAAAGTGCCTTCTTCATTCTGCTTGACTTGAAGGCCCATAAAATAGCTAAGTTCCCCCATCATACTCATTTGATATCTTGACTACATCAGTTTGGCAAACTTCTTGCAAAGTCTGTCGTTTGTAGAACCAAAAATGATATCAGCAACATATATTTGCACCAAAAGTAAGTCCTTTCCATGGTTGAGGTAGAACAGTGTTTTGTCAATAGTTCCTCTGTTAAATCCACTTTCTAGAAGAAACTGAGCTAAAGTCTCATACCATGCTCTTGGAGCTTGCTTAAGGCCATAAAGTGCTTTGTCAAGTCTGTAGACATGATTAGGAAATTTTGAATCTACAAAACCTGGAGGTTGTTTAACATATACTTCCTCTTCCAATTCTCCATTGAGAAAAGCACTTTTCACATCCATTTGAAAGACTGTAAACTTTTTGTGAGCAGCATAAGCCAAAAATATCCTTATGGCTTCCTGTTAGGTCCCAATGTGTTTGTAGAAGGGGGGGTTGAATACAAACAGTACCGAATAATCGAATTAAATGCGGAATAAAAAATGTGAAACAAAATTCAAGTTAAATAAAAATATTATTAAACTTGAAAGGTGTTACAACAACTGTATCGATTACAAGGAATTAATCTCAAATTAATTATCACAAATCTAGAATAAATTCGACATGAATTTTTTCTATTTTTGTAATAAAAAGATTCAAATGCTAAACGCAATTTGAGATTAAGTTCTAGGGATTTTGATCCGCTAGATTGTTACACAAGAACAAGATAAATAATTCTAGTGGTTTGGATTTAACATTAACAAACTAGAAATTGATCTTGAATTTCTGCAGAGAAGATGATTTTATATTTCAAGGCGGCTGCTCTTTTGTTCTTGACTTGTGTGTTGGATGATTAAAATGATATGCTGCTTCTCTGCTTCTTTTTAAATCAACAAAACCAATAGAATTGACTTGGCATGACAATCCTATAGCTGGCAAGACTTTCGGTAGGACAATTGAATGAACTAGCAAGACAATCTGAATGAACTAGCATGACAATCAGAATGAACTAGCATGACAATCAGAATGAACTAGCAAGACAATCATCCTCCTAGAGTAACTTTCGGTATGACAATGGAAAATGGCCTAGCATGACAATCGGTATGACAATCCTGATTGTCATGCTAGTTCATTTTCAATTGTCTTGCTGATTTAATGCTTGAATTTAATCCAATTAAACTTCTGAAAATTCCTAAAATTCCTAGAATTAATTCAGAATTAATTAATCAATTAATTCAATTAATAAATAAATTATTCTTCGCAGATATAATTTATTTTCTTAATTAAATTAGATGACTTAATTAATTAATAGAGAATTAATTCTAGTCTTGAGCAGCAACCATTCTTCTGCAAATCTTCTGAAAATCACTGAAAATTATGAATCAATTCCATCACTTCAACGTTGACACTCGATGTACTGTCTGGTTCATGAGTGACTAACTTCCGTGACGTTTCTTCATGTCTTGACTTTGACACTTTGATTTTCTTCAGATTAAATCCTTGTAATTAATTGATACTCTGACGAGATCTCTGTCACTTGATTAAATCCACGATCTTGACTTATATCACTGAGGCATGATCAATTTCTTGAACTTCTTCCAGTGAATTAATTCCTCAAGTCTGTAGATGAACCTTGTCTCTGAATCCTTTGACAGATATTACTTTGCGAGATCTCTCTGACGGTCGATCCACTATTTACTTATTACATTCTTATTTGATTTGAGTTGAATCCTCGAATATACAAATAGGCTATGACATATGACTTACACTTCCAATCTAGCAACTGATGTAAATGTTTCATCATAATCAATTCCCTCATGTTGAGAATATCCTTTTGCAACCAGCCTTACTTTATTCCTTGTAATTATGCCATCACTATCAGTTTTGTTTCTGAACACCCACTTTGTACCAACAACATTTCTGTTCTTTGGTCTTGGTACTAGGGTCCAGACTTTGTTTCTTTCAAATTCATTTAACTCTTCCTGTATTGCTTGCACCCAATCAGCATCTTGAAGAGCTTCTTCCACTTTCTTTGGTTCAGACTGAGAGAGAAAAGAGTGATAAAGACATTCATTTGATTTAGCTGTTCTAGTTCTGACACCTGCATCAGGATTTCCAATAATGAAGTCAGGTGTATGTGCTTTAGTCCACTTCCTTGCAGATGGAAGATTTTCTCAAGAACTGGATGCTCCCCCATGATCCATGCCGTCTTCATCAATATTTTCTGATGCTATCCCTGAAATTATGCTCTCTGAGTTGGATCCTTCAGAATTTGAGTTTCCAGAAATATCAGCACTTGAGTTTCCAGAATTATCAGAACTTGGCCCATCAGAACTTGATGAATCAGAACTTGAAGAGCCTGTTGTAGGTTCTGATGCTTCTTGAAATGTGGTTGTATTGTTGGGTCCCAATGAGTTTGTAGAAGGGGGGGTTGAATACAAACAGTACCGAATAATCGAATTAAATGCGGAATAAAAAATGTGAAACAAAATTCAAGTTAAATAAAAATATTATTAAACTTGAAAGGTGTTACAACAACTGTATCGATTACAAGGAATTAATCTCAAATTAATTATCACAAATCTAGAATAAATTCGACATGAACTTTTTCTATTTTTGTAATAAAAAAGATTCAAATGCTAAACGCAATTTGAGATTAAGTTCTAGGGATTTTGATCCGCTAGATTGATACACAAGAACAAGATGAATAATTCTAGTGGTTTGGATTTAACATTAACAAACTAGAAATTGATCTTGAATTTCTGCAGATGAAGAGATGAAATATTTCTTCTTGATTTTCTTTTCTGCCTTGTTTCTTGACTTCTGTGTTCTTGATTGAGTTAAAAATGATATGCTGCTTCTCTGCTTCTATTTAATCAATCAGCTGATTCAATTGAATTGGAATGACAATCCTTTAAGCTTGCAAGACTTTCGGTAGGACAATTGAATGAACTAGCAAGACAATCTGAATGAACTAGCATGACAATCAGAATGAACTAGCAAGACAATCATCCTCCTGATGTAACTTTCGGTGTGACAATTGAATATGGCCTAGCATGACAATCGGTATGACAATCCTGATTGTCATGCTAGTTCATTTTCAATTGTCTTGCTGATTTAATGCTTGAATTTAATCCAATTAAACTTCTGAAAATTCCTAAAATTCCTAGAATTAAATCAGAATTAATTAATCAATTAATTCAATTAATAAATAAATTATTCTTCGCAGATATAATTTATTTTCTTAATTAAATTAGATGACTCAATTAATTAATAGAGAATTAATTCTAGTCTTGAGCAGCAACCATTCTTCTGTAAATCTTCTGAAAATCACTGAAAATTATGAATCAATTCCACCACTTCAACGTTGACACTCGATGTACTGTCTGGTTCATGAGTGACTAACTTCCGTGACGTTTCTTCATGTCTTGACTCTGACACTTTGATTTTCTTCAGATTAAATCCTTGTAATTAATGATACTCTGACGAGATCTCTGTCATTTGATTAAATCCACAATCTTGACTTATATCACTGAGGCATGATCAATTTCTTGAACTTCTTCCAGTGAATTAACTCCTCAAGTCTGTAGATGAACATTGTCTCTGAATCCTTTGACAGATATTACTTTGCGAGATCTCTTTGACGGTCGATCCACTATTTACTTATTACATTCTTATTTGAGTTGAGTTGAATCCTCGAATATACAAATAGGTCTATGACATATGACTTACAATCTCCCCCTATTTGTTTGTTAGACAATAACACACAAATACCTAGAGGATAACTCAACTAACAAATAAGAAAAAGATATAAACATACATGCAAAGTAAATAGCAGAAAAGTTCTGGATGAAATTTAACATTTTCCAGATTCCAAGTAGATGTTCCTCTAGACTGAACATATCTTCAAGTAGTTCCATCTTCATTTGTACAACCACATTTCCTGTTGAGAAGCCCATATCTCTTGCTTCTCCCCCTATGAGAATCAACTGATTAAAGAAGATCACCTTCGTTTTACCACCTCTCCCGTACAATAGGATCCGCAGATAAAAACCAATGGTACTCCCCTAACTGCTTCTTCCCTTACTAGGAAATCACCTTGTGTTTACCACCTCTCCCGTACAATAGGATCCGTAGTTAGAAACAACAATGGTGTGGTGTAGTGTACATTTTTAGGATCTTTTTCTTCCTCCTTGCTATTTCTCCCCCTTAGTTGAGGAATCCTCCAAACTATTTCTTAAGCTTTTATCTCCCCCTTAAAGAAGGAATGTATGCCGTCGTCTGAAGGAGTTCTCATATTTCACTTGGTTGGAAAAGAAATAACAAGTAGTTTCTCTTTCTACCTCACTGTGAGTGTGTGATTCTGTTTAGTGTACCTCACATGTGTTTCACTCTTCTCTCCACTCGTGTTTACACTCATTCTCACAAGTGTATCACTCTTCTCTCATAGCTCCATAATCCAGCTGTACCTGCAAGGAAAATCACCTTAGCCATCCTTAAAGGAGGTCACAGGTGGTGCAATGGGAGTTCACAAATCCCCATCCTTGTTAAACTCGTCAGATGAATCTGAGTCATAATTTACAAGTTGCTAGTTTCCCTTTTAGGGTTCCAGATTTGAATTCTGGGAAGGTAAACAATGATCCAACGAATTTAGCATAAAGATCAAAGTTCCCTTCTAATGTCTGTGAAGACATTTCCTTGTGACTTATCAGGTAATATCTGAATCATTGTCAACAAGTTGCCAATCTGCACCTATGTCAGATCCACTATCCGTAGATGCATCCAGGGGATTTAAGCCTGGGGAGGTAGACACTGACCACTGACATATGGCTTTTGGATCAGTATCCTCTCCTAACACCTGTAAAGGCAATTGGTCCACTAACGAACCTTGAACAATCGAATCTGACCTTAAAATGGTCGAAACTCTTGTTTCCGTCATCTCATCCTTTGTGTGTGTAACCTCTCCTTGTGCATCAAGAATTGATTATGTTTGAAGTGGTGACACTACATCGGATACCTTGGCCGACAGGCAAAATTCAATAGACTCACCCTGTTGAGAGAATGAATCTAGTAATTGTTTTTGTGCCTTTTCAGCCATTACATCTTTTTGAGAAGATGTATGGGGGCTAGCAGTTGTCTCGGTTTAAATACTACTCATCTATGTATGAGACAGAGCCACTGGGTTGACTACAGAACCTTCCTTATGTGGTGCACTAGGCACTATCTCCCTCACGCTCATTCATACTATATTTAGTGGTAAGAGAGTGTTGGTTGGTTCTATTTTTTTTGTTTGTCTTTACAGTCTGGGATAGACGTTGTGGGTTTTCAACCTCATGACTGTCAATGAAAGAAAGTCAATGGAGACTGAACCTGTATCATAGAACATATGGTAATAGAGAGAAAATGATTTACAATAGTGATTTCAAAAGATTTTACATGAAATAAGAAATCACTAATGTAGAAAGAAGTTTAATTTTGTTTTTCAATATGAATGAGTTTTTGATAAAACATTGATCACTTAGGGTAAAGTCTAAGTAATTCTCATTCATGTCAAAAGCTTACAAATATCTGCAACATAATGTTAACAACATATCATTGACCGATACTTGTCAAGTACTTTAGATACTAATTGTTATGTTGCATTAACAATATATCACTGCACATATAAAACAATATGATTGTGCTTAGTGATAAGATAGTTATTAATATGACGACTCTACTTATTCATATAAAATTATAACTTCTGTTAGAGTGCCATACCATGTCGTTGACGATTGCTTGAGCAGTATACTAGTTCATACCAACCTGAAGTGAGATTGTGAAGAAGAAATTGCATAGTCCAATAGATCTGCAGCTGCAAAGTCCATGAACTGTGGTGCACTGACTTCCTCTGTTGACTCACCAAACAGGAGTACACTTGTACACATCTTACTAGAGTACAATTCCAAGTGTAATGTGCAGCAGGTGTCTGATATGTCGTAATATTCTCAATTCTCGTCACTGGTGCTATATGTTAGATACTGCTTCCTGATAATAACCTAGCACAATATACAAAATTACAATGATAACATTCCCAGCTTGCAAACAGCCATATCCCTCAGATAAACCTTTGCTGTTATCTCCAAAGGTAACCAGGGGGCCAGCTTTCTCAATCCACATTTGATAGCAGGGCTCTATCTCCGGTCATATGTCTTGATGATCCACTGTCAAGAATCCACACTACCGGTTACACCTGTTTAATGCCCTGCACTTCAAATGGATTAGACCTTCTTCGGAACCCAAACTTGGTTGGGCCCGGCATACTTGTAGAACTGTCCTTTATCAGGCAAAACAACATTTTTAATTTTAATTGTCTCAACTTTCTCAATGACTGAACATTTGACCTTGTAAACAGCCTTAACAAATTTCTGTTTAAGCTTAGGCACAAATGTCTCCTTTCTAGCCTTAGAAGGACTAGCAGTCTTAGACCTATCATGCTTCTTGTTATTCACATGCTGACGAGGAGTAGTCTTATCATTAGACACATGCTTACCATTAAAATAAGCATACATCATATTAAAAGCACAAGACATACAATTAGCAACACCACATGCTTTATGAGAGTGATTAACAGCAGGTAATTTATGCATGGTAGACATGGCATTATTGTTATCCAACTCATGTGTGTCTGAGTTAGTCTCAGTTGCTTTCACAACTTTGACTGGAACTTTCGACTCACTTGACTTGGAAACAATCTTCTCATAAGCATGATCCTCAGCACGTATTTCTTCTTGAATAACAGAAGAGGTCGCATCAAATGGTTCAGCAATTGATGCTTTATAGAGGGGTTCATCAACACCCTTAAGCACATGTGGTACTTCCCTCCCTTTAGCACATACATGAGGAGGGGAGTTTATGCCTAATTCTCCAATAGCAGCATTGTAATCATAACCTATTCCAGATGTTTGATTAACAGCTTGCTTACTGTAGAACTCTTTAGCCTTCGAACAAGAATTGAAGTAGGCTCTAACCTTAGTCTCAAGACCGGTGATCTTGTCTTTGAGAATAGTTTCGAGTTTTCTATAACAGTCAACTCTATTCTCTAGAAAAGATACCTGTTCTTTTAATTTGTCTTGATTAATGTGCACAAGTCTTAATTCATTGACCTCTTTCTCAAGGTCTGTGATCTGTAAACTTAACAGTTCATTATCACGACGTGCACAATCTAAGTTACCTCTTAGATGATAAACCATTTCAGCATCAGAAAGTTTTACCTCTATTCTTGACGATGAAGCTTTTCCATCAATAGCCATAAGAGCAAGATTTCCTTCATCTTTATCTTCACTGTCAGTATCATCCCAGCTTCTTCCCTTTGCCAGATAAGCCCTTTCAGAGTTCTTTCTTACTTGCTTTGGCTTTCTACATTCTGTGGCAAAGTGTCCCAACTCATTGCAGTTATAGCATCTAATGGTGCTCCGATCAACCATCCCTGTTTTGTATCCACCACTGCTGGTGTTAGAGGATGAAGATCCACCTTTCTGGAATTTGTTGTAGTTGGACTTGTACTTAAGCTTGGGATTCCTCTTGAATCTGACATGGGAGAATCTCTTGACAATTTGGGCCATTGATTCATCTTCCAATTGCTCCAGCTCTTCCAAGGAATAAAAATCATCACTTGATTGATTTGTAGTAGGAGGATCATATTCTGCTACTAACTCATTTTCCTCACCCTTGGAAAACTGTACCATTCTTTCTAACTGTTGAGATTGTTGTTGTTGTTGACCTTCAGCTACAAGTGCAGTAGATGTGCTGACCATTCTATCCTTCCCGTAGACTTCCTTCTGTTGAATCTGCTCCAACTCATAGGTTTTTAACACTCCATAGAGCCTGTCCAAAGAAATCTCACTCAGATCTCTAGCTTCTCTAATGGCAGTGATTCTATGTTCAAGATGAGCTGGCAGTGTTAAAAGGAACTTTTTGTTGACCTCCCTGATTGAATAATACTTTCCATTGATGTTCAGGTTGTTGATCAACGCATTGTACCTCTCAAACACTTCAGTAATTCCTTCTCCTGGATTTGATTTGAAATGTTCATATTCAGAGGTTAGGATTTCCAACTTGTTCTCCCTAACTTCCTCTGTGCCTTCATTAATCACCTCAATAGTTTCCCACATGTGTTTGGAATTTTTACAGTTCATCACATGTCTGTTCATCAAGGGATCAAGGGAATCAATTAATATTAATTGAAGGCTGGCATCCAAGGAGGCTTCTTCCTTCTCAGCAGGAGTAAAATCTTCAGGCTCTTTTGGATAGGTTCTAGCTTCAGTAGTCACCACACCATCTATTATTACCTCCGGTTCAATAACCATCGGAGTTTTTATACCCTTCTTTAACAAGTTTGAATATTTGGGATTTGCAACTTGTAAAAATAATAGCATCTTCTTCTTCCACATGATATAATTCTCTTTATCAAATTGTGGAATTTTAACGGTTCCAACTTTATGTGAAGTCATTATGAATTTTTGAATAAATAAAAATTCAAGGAGTTGAAAAATCACAAAAGTCTAGGATCTTGATTTGTTCGTTAATCAGAAGGCTCTGATACCAATTGTTGGGTCCCAATGAGTTTGTAGAAGGGGGGTTGAATACAAACAGTACCGAATAATCGAATTAAATGCGGAATAAAAAATGTGAAACAAAATTCAAGTTAAATAAAAATATTATTAAACTTGAAAGGTGTTACAACAACTGTATCGATTACAAGGAATTAATCTCAAATTAATTATCACAAATCTAGAATAAATTCGACATGAACTTTTTCTATTTTTGTAATAAAAAAGATTCAAATGCTAAACGCAATTTGAGATTAAGTTCTAGGGATTTTGATCCGCTAGATTGATACACAAGAACAAGATGAATAATTCTAGTGGTTTGGATTTAACATTAACAAACTAGAAATTGATCTTGAATTTCTGCAGATGAAGAGATGAAATATTTCTTCTTGATTTTCTTTTCTGCCTTGTTTCTTGACTTCTGTGTTCTTGATTGAGTTAAAAATGATATGCTGCTTCTCTGCTTCTATTTAATCAATCAGCTGATTCAATTGAATTGGAATGACAATCCTTTAAGCTTGCAAGACTTTCGGTAGGACAATTGAATGAACTAGCAAGACAATCTGAATGAACTAGCATGACAATCAGAATGAACTAGCAAGACAATCATCCTCCTGATGTAACTTTCGGTGTGACAATTGAATATGGCCTAGCATGACAATCGGTATGACAATCCTGATTGTCATGCTAGTTCATTTTCAATTGTCTTGCTGATTTAATGCTTGAATTTAATCCAATTAAACTTCTGAAAATTCCTAAAATTCCTAGAATTAAATCAGAATTAATTAATCAATTAATTCAATTAATAAATAAATTATTCTTCGCAGATATAATTTATTTTCTTAATTAAATTAGATGACTCAATTAATTAATAGAGAATTAATTCTAGTCTTGAGCAGCAACCATTCTTCTGTAAATCTTCTGAAAATCACTGAAAATTATGAATCAATTCCATCACTTCAACGTTGACACTCGATGTACTGTCTGGTTCATGAGTGACTAACTTCCGTGACGTTTCTTCATGTCTTGACTCTGACACTTTGATTTTCTTCAGATTAAATCCTTGTAATTAATGATACTCTGACGAGATCTCTGTCATTTGATTAAATCCACAATCTTGACTTATATCACTGAGGCATGATCAATTTCTTGAACTTCTTCCAGTGAATTAACTCCTCAAGTCTGTAGATGAACATTGTCTCTGAATCCTTTGACAGATATTACTTTGCGAGATCTCTTTGACGGTCGATCCACTATTTACTTATTACATTCTTATTTGAGTTGAGTTGAATCCTCGAATATACAAATAGGTCTATGACATATGACTTACAATCTCCCCCTATTTGTTTGTTAGACAATAACACACAAATACCTAGAGGATAACTCAACTAACAAATAAGAAAAAGATATAAACATACATGCAAAGTAAATAGCAGAAAAGTTCTGGATGAGATTTAACATTTTCCAGATTCCAAGTAGATGTTCCTCTAGACTGAACATATCTTCAAGTAGTTCCATCTTCATTTGTACAACCACATTTCCTGTTGAGAAGCCCATATCTCTTGCTTCTCCCCCTATGAGAATCAACTGATTAAAGAAGATCACCTTCGTTTTACCACCTCTCCCGTACAATAGGATCCGCAGATAAAAACCAATGGTACTCCCCTAACTGCTTCTTCCCTTACTAGGAAATCACCTTGTGTTTACCACCTCTCCCGTACAATAGGATCCGTAGTTAGAAACAACAATGGTGTGGTGTAGTGTACATTTTTAGGATCTTTTTCTTCCTCCTTGCTATTTCTCCCCCTTAGTTGAGGAATCCTCCAAACTATTTCTTAAGCTTTTATCTCCCCCTTAAAGAAGGAATGTATGCCGTCGTCTGAAGGAGTTCTCATATTTCACTTGGTTGGAAAAGAAATAACAAGTAGTTTCTCTTTCTACCTCACTGTGAGTGTGTGATTCTGTTTAGTGTACCTCACATGTGTTTCACTCTTCTCTCCACTCGTGTTTACACTCATTCTCACAAGTGTATCACTCTTCTCTCATAGCTCCATAATCCAGCTGTACCTGCAAGGAAAATCACCTTAGCCATCCTTAAAGGAGGTCACAGGTTTAATCCATCAGGGTTTGCAGTATCAGGATTTAGACTGTCACCACAGTTTCAATAACATCAGAGTTTAATCCATCAGGGTTTGCAGTATCAGGATTTAGACTGTCAGGATTTAGACTGTCAGAATTAAAACTTCATTCTCAAATCTCGGCTGATCATGATCATTGAAATCTTCAAGTCCTGTAATCTTCTTATCATCAAAAGAGACATTGATAGATTCCATGACAACCCTTGTTCTTAAATTTTAGACTCTGAAGGCTTTTGTGGAAAGTGAATATCCAACAAAAATTCCTTCATCAGCTTTTAGATCAAATTTGGATAGCTGTTCAGGATGAGTCTTAAGAACAAAACACTTGCATCCAAATGCATGAAAATACTTCAGATTTGGCTTCTTTATGGTGTTTTTCCATGCTTGTTAATGAGTGTTGCATTCTGAGTAAAACAAGCAGTCTGCACAGCTTCAGCCCAAAAGCAGGTTGGCAACTTTGCTTCATCAAGCATAGTTCGTACAGCTTCAATAAGAGTTCTATTCTTTCTTTCAACAACTCCATTTTTTTGTGGAGTTCCAGGAGCAGAAAATTCCTGCTTTATTCCATGGTCTTTGCAGAACTCTTCCATCCATGATCAAATTCTTGAACTCAGTGCCATTATCACTTCTTATGATCTTCACAGAATCTTTGACCAATTTATCCAGTTGCTTGACATGATCAATCAAAATAAATGAAGTTTCACTTTCTGTGTGCAAGAAATACACCCATGTGTATCTGGTGAACTCATCCACTATGACCATAGCATATTTCTTCTTTGCAATAGACATGACATTCACTGAACTAAATAGATCAACATGTAGTAGGTGATAAGGCTCAAGAATTGATGATTCAGTCTTGCTCTTGAAAGAAGATTTTCTTTGTTTTGCCTTTTGACATGAATCACAAAGGCCATCAGGAGCAAATACTGATTTTGGCAGTCCTCTCACAAGATCTTTCTTGACTAGTTTATTTATATTATTGAAATTTAAATGAGAGAGTTTCTTGTGCCAATTCCAGCTTTCTTCAATTGATGCTCTACTTAACAGACAGATTGCAGAACCATCAGTACTTGTTGAAAGCTTGGCTTCATAAATGTTACCATGTCTGTATCCTTTCAGAACAACTTTGTCTGTAGATTTGCTTACAACTTCACAGTGTTCTTCAAAGAAATCCACATGATAACCTCTGTCACAGATTTGACTAACACTGAGCAGATTGTATTTAAGTCCTGAGACCAGAGCTACTTTTTCAATGATGACATTCCCCAGATTGATATTGCCATATCCCAAGGTTTTTCCCATGTTGCCATCTCCATAAGAAATACTTGGGCCAGCTTTCTCCACAAAGTCTGATAGCAAGGCTTTATTTCCAGTCATATGTCCTGAACATCCACTGTCCAGAACTAGGATATTTTTCCTGTTGCCATGCAATCACAAAGACCACTAATGATTAGTTTTAAGGACCCAGACTTGCTTGGATCCTTTGGCCTTATTAAGTTTGTTAACATTTGCAGCGGATTTAGCATCAGAGTTTATGCTAACATTTTTCTTATCAGCATTTACACTATCAGACTTTGTATCAGAATTTACACTAGAAGGAACAATGCTAACTTTCTTTAAAGAAGGTTTTATTTGATAATAATCATAGTACAAACTATGATATTCCTTACAAGTATAAATGGAATGCCATAAACTAGCACAATGAAAATAAGGATTTTGTGGCCTATATCTAACAGACTGACTCTTAACTCCTGACTTTGAAGGTAAGGAGTTTATGTTCTTATTTTTCCTGCAAAAAGAAGCCAGATGGTTAGAATTTCCACAGTTATGACATGTTTTTCTAGTAGCATTAGAAACAGGCTTATAATCATTACTTTTATTCACACCTTCCTTTCCATTCCTATTTTTCCTAGGTGGATTTACCTTATTTACATTCTTAACATCTTTCAGCTTATGCTTAAGCTGCTTCTTTGTCATTAAGCCTATGTTAACTTCAGTTGGCTTATCCTGTTTTGATTTGTCAGAAGTTAATTTCTCTTTAACTTCTGATTTATCAATATCAGACTTTACAGCTACAAACTTAACAGGATTTACCTTTGGCTTTTGTTTAAGAATTATAGGCTCAATCTCTACAGTTCCCTTATCATTCTTATCATCTCCATAACCTAAGCCTTCTTTCCAGTTTCCACTACTTAACAAATTCTGAGTTGTTCTGCCATAGTTAGTCCAAGTCCTGATAATCTCTTTTTCTTTTTTCTAACTCAGTTTTTAGAGATTCATTTAATTTAAGAATTTCATCCCTAACATAAAAGGCATCATCTCTATTTTTCTGAGTTTGATGGAACATGACTAACTCTTTTTCAAAATAATCATTCCTCTTCTTATAAGCAAGATTTTCAAAAGTTAATCTTTCACATGTTAAAGTTTGATCTCTATAACTAATGAACATGGTTTTAAGATATCTTCTCAACTCATTAATACCATCAGTATGAAAGGCATAAGTAGTTTGAGGTACCTTTAAGTCAGCAGTTTCAGAACTGCTATCAGCATTTGCCATTAAGGCATAGTTCTCCTCACTTTCAGAATCTGAAGTGTATGTCCAGCTTTTCTTATTTGTGACAAGAGCCTTGCCTTTGTCACTCTTCACTTTCTTGCAATCAGGAGATATGTGGCCTTTCTCACCACAATTGTAGCATTTGACATTTAAGTAATCTCCTCTGTCAGACTTTCTTCCTTTGCCTTCAGATTTTCTGAAACTCTTCTTATCAGGACTTGCACCTTTCCTGGAAAACTTCTTTCCTTTTCTGAATTTCCTGTATGCAATCCTTGTGATTCCTTTCACCATCAGAGCACACAGCTTCATCATCTCTTCATCAGGATCCAGCTCAGGTAAGCTTTCAGTTTCAGAGTCATCATCAGTATCAGAACTTGATGATTCAGTATCAGACTTTGTGATGAGAGCTTTTCCCTTGCTTTTTCTTGAGGCAACTACTTTGGGGGATTCCTCCTCAGCCTTAAGAGCAACTGTCCTTGACTTTCTTCCTTTTCTCTTGTTTCTTTGTTCCATCTCAAGTTCATGAGTCTTGAGCATCCCATAAATTTCATTAAGAGTTATTTCTTCAAGATTATAGTTGTCCCTTATAGTGGTGGCCTTCAAATCCCAACTTTCAGGAAGTGCTAACAGGAATTTAAGATTTGAATCCTCAAGATCATATTCCTTGTCAAATAGTGACAAATCATTCAAGAGTTTGACAAATCTGTCATATAAACTAGTTAATGACTCATCAGGCTTTGAGTCAAAGTGTTCATACTCTTGAGTGAGTATTGTCTTCCTGTTCTTCTTAATTGATTCGGTTCCCTGGCATCTTGTCTCCAAAGCATCCCATATATCCTTTGCAGTCTTGCAGTTGATTACCCTATTTGACATTACATTATCAATAGCACTATGCAACAAGTGTCATACCTTAGCATCCTTAGCAATTGATGAGATATCTTCAGTAGTATAATCACTCTTCTCTTTTGGTACAGACTTTGCTGGTTCACCTGCAACTACAACAGAGAGTTTGGTTGGCTTGTGTGGTCCTTCATTGATTCTGTCAAGGTATTCTGGATCAGTAGGTTCCAGAAACATAGACATCCTCACCTTCCATATGGAATATTCAGATGGTTTCAGTATGGGAACTCTAATAGTCTCATATCGACTATGGATTTGAGTCTTTGGAGGTTCTTCAGTTTTGGTGGGCTTAGTTGGAGTTTGTTCTTCTTCAGACATGATTGTTTTCGGATCTTAAACTATTTGTGTGTTAACAGATCTACTCTGATATCACTTGTTAGGTCACACACACTGTAGAAGGGGGTTAAATACAGTGTTTATCACAATCAAATCGAATTAAAGAACACAAGTAACAGAAAACAAGCTTTATTAAACTCTGTTACAATATGGAACTGTCCTCTCTCAGTGATGAACAAATTATCACGAGAGCTGCTAGGGTTACAATAAATAATAACTTCGATTATGATAACACATATAGTGTAAACCCTATGTCTGTGTTTATATACTACACAGTTACAAGATAATCTCTAATTGATATGAAATATAATTCTGCTTCCTAAAATATATCAACTAGTTATCTTTTCTTCCAAGTATTCTATTCTTCATAGAATTCCTTCTTCATGCATATCTCTTCTTGCGTTTGTCTTGATCTTCTTTCCTTTCAATCAGCCGCCTTCCTTATCTGAAAGTCTCCTTAAGTCCTGATATTATCTTCTGATAAATATATCCTGATAACTTAAGTTCTGACAACTTAAGTTCTGACTTCAGTATAAGTGTTGATTTCCAGTTAAGTACTGATTTGTCCTGTTTAAGTAAGATATGAAAAACTAAAAACAAATCATATTAGACATGACATTATCAAATATATCTAACACTTACAAGTATCATTCGTATGATGTTATTATTCAGCAATCATTGCTTTCAATGGATATTCTCCATAATATCACAATATAGAATTCTAAGGACATGGAAGGATAATCCTTGTTATATTCTTCCTTCCAAGTTATAAATCTTCTGAGTGTTACGACTCTTTTATTCAGAGCTCATTATTTGTTCAGATGTTAGATATTAAAATCTTGTTAAGATTTTCTAAATTTCATCGATATCGTGAAAATCATTTTTCCAAAGCTAATTGCCTTCCCAACAAAGAAGAGGTATAGTTGAGAACCGATTGTTATAATATGAGACTGAAAGCTCAGTGCTATGATGGTGCAATCGGAGCATCGTGATGTGTTAGTTGTTTTAAAAAGGGAATACCATGTTTAGTTATTATCATAAGTATCATTAATATGGTTATAGAAGAACGAAAATAGGGATACAACATGATTAGTGAGGTACACTTCTATGAAACATTATCGGGATAGGTGCTAATAAATTCGGGAAAGACCAAGCATGTATGAATTTGAGGAATAAGATTTTCAAAAAGTGAAGGTAAGGTTAGTAGCAATCCCGTGCTAGAAATACTCAACGATAAAAATAGGATGTTGTGTGAAGTCTAATGGTATGTCTACGCAGCTTAAGGACCGTGACATAAGGCGTCCTAATGATGATCTAGAATAATTGCGATAAGGTTCGCATGGAAAAGGACAAGGAGTTTACTTATGATGAAATTTGGAAAAAAAAATCTTATTTTACTGAACACGAGATAGAGGCTATAGTCAAATTGATCAAAGGCCATGATTGAGAAATCTATTATCATCAAGGAAAGGCCAATATGGTGGCCGACACTTTAAGTAGGAAAAGATATATTAAGGATGACAAATCTCAGAATAACTGATGAGAAGGATCGCATGAAAAGAACGCTTTATTACTTAACAAGAAGACTTAAAGATGCCTAAAAACGTAAACGGATATTAGTCATGACAGAATATGTAAAGGGATGTCATTGAGTAGGTAAGTAAGTATTCAACATGGTTGAAAATGAAAACGGAAAGGCGAGAGTTAAAATTTTGGAGATTACGACTTGTAGATGACCCAAATAGGAGTAAGATTTAATTATAATAAATTTTGAAGGAGGATTATCAAGAACCAAGTCAGCCGTCGTGCTATTTGAGGATTTTGAGTGATAGATTAAATAAGACCGCTCATTTTATTATGCAAACGATAGATGTCCACTCTACAAGTACGACCCAGAAGGTATCGTATGGGAATGATTAAAGAAATCTGACCGATGACGGAAGCTGAACGTTCCACGATCCTAAAATGTGTCAATCAATTGCGTATGAAATGGTGCTTCCTTCAAGATTGCAACAGGACCCAACGTGCCTTACGTCACTACGGGAAGAAATGTTAAATCTAGTGCTAAGCGTGTAGCAGGAGACGAGCGTGTAGAAATGCAACGAGAACTTCTTACATGACTTAATCGACATAGAGGATGCGCCAAAATGGGAAAACGTTAAGGAATGAAACTCTAGCACTAGTAGGAGCGATGTAGGAGAAACAAATAAGTTGAAGGATGATTCCAAACACTTGAAGATGCGCTAATTGTCCATATTATCAATTTTTAAGGGAGATGAAGTGACCAGTTGACGTTAATCGAATCACCGATAATAACGAGTTATCATGCGGGCATTGGAATGGCTACAAAGCTTTGTACGGAAGAAAGAATCGTTCTCCCTTTGGATTGGGAAAAAGTTGGTAAGCGGAAGATACTTGGACCATCGTTGAGTCAACAGACCAAATAAATTCCTAGAACTTATCAGAACCCGACTAGCGGCAGCCCAGGATAAACAATAGAGATATACAGACCAAAACTATAAAGACAGGATGTACGAAGTAACAAACCAAGTATTGTTGCAAGTGCCTCCCAGAGAGGGAGTGTAATATCCCATATTTTCAAATATTGTTATTATAATTATTAGGAATTATTTATGTGATTTTATAAGAGTTTTAGTGAATTATCTGGTAATTGGAGTTGGTGTTTGGGTGTTTATATGTGATATTATTTGAGTATTTTAATTTTTATGTGCTCAGAATAAAATATAGATAATTGTGATATTTTTCTGGTAATTTTTGGACTGTTAGATGATTTTATATTGATTTATGAATTATTAATTATTTTCTGAATAATTACCAAATTTATTTTATAAAGCCGGGAATCGTCCGACTTCAACCGTTTTTGCGTTTTTACAACCCGAAACTCTTCCGAAAACTCCTTCCTAACCTAATATGGTAATTCCGGACATTTTCCATGTTTTGACTTTTTCAATCTGGATTACGGTTTGACACGTGCGCGGTCCGGCGCAAGATTTTCGATACGATAGTTATTTCGGTAATCAATAAATCCCGTATTCTCGAGAGACGAGATATTTTTACGTTATTTTCGTATATAGTGTTTTATAAAAAGCTCGGTTTTGATAATTATCCAATTCTGGTATTTAATTGTATCGTTTTTATAGTTACTTAGTGGCTAAGTAACTAATTTAACGATCCAAAACGATCCAGAATGATCCAATATTCCATAAATATAAATAGCCTATTTCTTATTTCGTTTATTCCGTTTATTCATTTGCAACCAGTTAAAACACCGTAAATACAGAAAAAAACCCGAGAAACCGATACGTTCCCGAGAATCAAACACAAGAACGAAGGTGTTATCGAACTCCGATTCGGGCGTGCAGCATATCAAAACGAAGCTCTCGAAATCTTCTTTCTGAATCAATCATCAGCTTCTGCCCAGAAATCATGATAATTTTCTTATTTATTTATTTATATTCGAATTATTTGATAATTAAATTATGAAAATTTGTTCTTGATGTTATTGATGTGATTTGATGCTTCCATCTTGTAGAGCATGTTTTTCTGGTCAATTTAGTATATTATACGTCAAAAACTGAGTTCAATAACATATAGAAAATGGGGTTTGATTCTCGAAAATAAAATTAGGGTTTTGATATGAATGTTCTAAATTGAAAATTGGGTTTTTCTGGGTTAAGGGTTATTGCTTGAAATTGATTGCACAGAAGTATAGATTGTCAAAAGACGAATCGAATGGTACCACTGGTTTTAACAGACGATGTCAGGAAGGTGGTGATCGGAAAAATGATCGAGGTGGCAGCGGAAAGTTTGAACGGATTTTCCATGCGATTCATCGACTGTTTGGATGATTCGTTACTGCAGATGTGTTTCTGGGATTGCATAGATCATACGCCTGTGTTTTGGTTGAATTCTGGACTGATTTCGGCTCGCCGGAAAAGCTCGGATCGCCGTTAATGGAGTCCAGCCGGCATCCGGCGACGGGGACGGGGACGGGGAAGATGGCAAAAATGCAGGTTGGTACCTGTATTTTTGCTAATCTTGCAAAGCATGGATTTCTGTTTTTAAAATATTACAAAAATTAGATTTCTGTTTAAATCTTTTAGAAATGATATTTTATTATTTTAAAAATTAGAAAAAAAATATTTATTTAATTCAGAAAATTATTTTAATTATTTATTTATTCAAAAATAAATCGAAATTATTTTATTAATTAATTTTAATTAGTTTTAATTATTTTAATTAATCGATTAATTTATAATTAATTGACTAATTAATTTAATTAATTATTAATTGATTTTAATTGATTTAATAATTAGATTTAATTATTTAAAATTGATTTAAAAATTCCGAAAAATAGTTTTGAGCTTTAAAATATTATTTTAAATTATTTTCTAGGCTCGATAATTTTTATAAAATTATTTTTGAGTGTTCGAGCCCTATTATTTAATTATTAAATGATTCGGAGATCATTTTTATTCCGAAAAATGTTCAAAAATTCATAATAAATCAACCGTTCGTCCGTTTAATACGAAACGAACCCCTCCAGACTCAGAAAAATATTCCGCTTTCAATAAAAATACTTTCGAGACCCAAATCCTTTTGTTTCGAAAGGTCGCTTGTTTTACGAATGATTCTGAGTCGATTATTCATCGATAAATCATATTTTTGACCTGATTTCAGTTTTAAACATACCGAATCGAACCTTTTGATGAACCGAGGCGTATATGATATGAATTATGTGATACGTGAGTTATGTGCTTATGTGCTATGTGAATTATGTGCATATGTGGGTCAAAAGTCTTGTATTTGACTGCTTTCTTTATGTGCGGGCTATCGTATGGGTAGACGATAGGCTTTTGACGCGCAGTTCGTCGAGTTATTATCGTTTAGACGATTAAAGCTATATCTTTTAATTATAGATGCGGATCATTCGAGTTGATCAGGACAAGACGTTGGATAAAGAATAAGATGGAATGGTATTGGGTAGCTGGCTTCTAGCAATCGCAGGAGCAGCATATCGGTAAAGTGTTGAAAGGAAAGACGGTGATGTTTTGAGACAGAATGTCAGAATAAATGTGTCGTTGCGAGTGTGACTAACTCCTAAAACCCAAAGGCAAGTATTCCTATCATCATTTCTTGTTCAAGTGATATTTATTTTGAATCTTATCATGCAAGTATTGCTTTCCCTATTCTCAGTTCGAAATAGATAAATGTTTTACATATCGCTGAATTAAATAATTCTGTCTGTGCAAATGCTCATCTGCTATTCTATATTCAGAATAGGCAAGTGTTTTTACTTATCCAATTATCGGATTTATAAATGTTTTGGATTTTGAGAAAAGTGATTTGGTTGCGAATATTCCTACCCAAGAATTGGGGGAATAAAATTATTTCGGGTGTCGATTATTATGACCCCTTTTTCAATAAAATATTTTAGGATTGGATGGTTACTGGTTGCGTAAGAGGCCGAGGCACCGGTCCAGCGTGAGCTATTATACGGAAGTGTAATATCTTACAAGGCTAGTTATGCCTTTTTCTGGCGCCCTATAGGTACCGTATGTCTTCGGGATACGGGTAGTACCTATATTTACGGTATGGCTGCGGGATACCAGTGTTGTTTCGTGACTGATCATCAGGAACAACATAGTGCATAATTGGTTCCAATCTAAATATATATCTAAAATTCTTTATTGTTTTGAAAATCATAGCATAAATGATTTATCAACTGTTTCTGTTTTGGAATAATGGTGAAATGCAGTTTTGATTCAGATTCTGAATTATGCTGATACTTACGTTGTTGTTAAATATCAAAGGTGGTATTAGTATAGATGATTGATGTTGACTTCAGTATGGGTGTTGTGAACATCAAAGTTCGTATTGATATCTAATTTGATATGACAGCAAAATAAGTATTAATTTCAAGAGTTCGGTTTAGAGTAAAGTTTATGATTCAATCCATAATCATTGTTTCATGTTGTTGTTGTTTACGATATTTCCGTAAACACAGTTTTACGAGTTTTATTCTCGTCAAGATTCAAAGTATTGCTGAAGCATTTCGCTCAAAAATATCAAAATGGTTTTGAATACAATTAAGGAATCAATTCTGGGGTTCCTCAACTAAAATTTTATGATTCAACAATTATGATTTTAAATGTTCTGCTCTAATTCAGATGTCGGTTTTACATCAAAACAACCCTATATATGTTATAATTAACTTCCTGAGCATTTCTTCCGCTCATACTTGCCTGTTTTTAAATTTAACCTCCAGTGAGGATTAGCTCGTGTTGTTTAACTCCGTAATTCAAGGAAGCAAAGAAGAAGCTCTTGGAAGGTGGTTGGTCCAGGGTTTGCGATCTAGTGTAAGTTTTATTGTGTAAAGTTGTTTATATTATATTATAATTGTGTATTTTATAGTTGGGCCTAGTATACTTCTTTTCGAAGTTACACTAGCGGGTTAAGTTTTGAGATTGAGAATAGTTGCAAAGAGTTTTAAAAGAAAGTGAAAAAAATTATTTGTGGAATTTGGATATCTTGTTTCTAGAACTGTAACCTTAAAAGATCTTGGATTAGTTGGGGTTATTTATATTAAATATCTTCCGCTGGCATTTATTTATTGTTTTAACAGGTTAATTTGGATTGAGGTTTCACAGTGACGACCAAATCCCTTGACCTCGGATTTGGGGGCGTTACAGGGAGTTATGAGATTCTAAAAGGAAAGACATGTTGAATCCAAGGTTTATTGGACCAATTGAAATCTTTAAAGGACTAAGAAAGTTGGCTTACAAATTCGCACCATCGTCGAGCGGTCGCCAAGTTTATAATGAGTACCACGAATTGAGGTTGGGAAATTTAACCATGAAAACCAAACATATGATTGAAAATGAGCTAATAAACTCGTAGCCAGACTTAGCGTATGTCGAATAACGTGTAGAGGTCATAAGACTACAAGGACGAGTACCCGGAAATATATTGGATGGATGAGTGGAAATTTTATGAAGAGATCAAATACTGCAAGGTCAACGTGAGAACTCGAGGTTGTCATGCGAGAAGCATATCCCTACCTGTTCCTGAACTGATTCCGGGACGGAATCCTTTTAAGGGGGGAAGACTGTAAGAACCCAATTTTTTGACGTCAGTAAAAGACCTTTTTGAATAGTAATATAACATCTCAAATTTTTGAGACCTTGTAAAAACGCCTAATGAATAGTAATCCTGACAGATGGGGAAAACTTTTTAGCCCACACTATGTTGTGTATGAGAAAATGAGATTCGAAGTTGATATTATGATTATACGTACCAAATGAGTGTATGTAAACGCTATTAGTTTTCGAAAAAACGAACTTTGAAAAACGACCATATTTACGAATCATCGAGGATTACAGGAATCACAATATAAATACGAATTTAAAACCCTACGGATTTATATCCAAGTATGATAATTCAAAAGATAAGGAATAAATACGAAAGGAATTACGTCGCGAACCATTTACGAGGAAGTATTACAAAAACGTTTAAGCGACCGAGCGAACGCGTAAACGATTAAATAAACGTAATGCACTAACTAACCATGGTAAGAAAGTAACCATGGTAAGAAAGTAACCATGGTTACTTTATCAAATAGTGAGCTAGAGATAGGATGATCAACCAAGGTTAAGCAAATAGTGAGCTAAAGGGGCTCAGCAAGTGGCTTAGCTTGTTATCTACCACAAGCTAGCTAGATTTGTCTCCAAGATTGGCAACATAAATCAAATACTAGGATATAAACTAGAGAATAAAAATCAATATAAGATATCACAAGCTATCACTTGCATCATTCCAAGAAGCAACCAAGAAGCATCACCAAAAACTCTCTCTTTCTCTCCCACTTCTCTCCATTCGGCCTTTCATCAAAAACCAAGGGAATCAAAATCAAAACCTCAAGCTCTAGCCATGGATAAATCCTCCCATTAATTATTAAGTTTCCTAACAACCAAACTAAGGTAAGATAAATTTTTGAGCTCTTTTTATCAAGGTTTGATGGGTGAAATAAAATCAAGAAAGTTGAGAATGAATAGTATGAATAGTAACTCTTCTATGGTTTCTTGATTTCAATGGTTGTTTTAGGTTCCAAAAACCATACTAAGCACTCCCAAGACTTCACCATCATCAAGAACATATCTCAAGCTCTCAAGAAAGGTAAAAATATTTGACCCAACTTTATTTAAGATTTAAGTTCAAGATCCTTTTAGTATGTAGTTGTAAACATAGTTTTGGTGGGAGTATTGTTGTAATCTTGATGTTTAGCTAAGTAGATTTAAGGTTGATTGTTGTTGCCTCAAAAACATGATGTTCTTGAGAGGAGTTAGTGTGTTGATGATGATATGTTGATTGTTGGTGGTAGTATAATGATTTAAGGCGTAAACGAAACTCCGATCGTAACTGTAATCTCGTTAAAACGAACAAAACATAACTTTAAGTTTCTGTAGGAAGTCCTGAAGCTGTAAACTGTAGTTTCTTGAAAAATAACCCTTGATTATGATAGAAAATGTTATAAGGATCGTTTAGGCGCTTGAATCGCTTGATTCTGATTTACGGATCAAAAGTTATGGCCGTTTTACTAAAAGTGATTTACGTGACAAAAACTGCTACAAATTACGAATTTTAAAAATATAAAAGATTGACTTAAAAATGTTCATAAATCATGAAAATTTTACAGAGAGTAATAAATAGAGTTTATTAGCTTCCATAAAAATTTCAAGTAAAAATGTTGATTTTTCAATTTTATAAAAATATCGGAGCCGAGGTCGCGCGGAGTACAAATGTCAAAACAACCCCCTATTAGGAAACTGTCACTTCGGGATTTTCACCCCTATTAGCTCCTCGAGGTGATTTCGTATTAAAATATTAACATATTATGCATATGTTACATAAAAAAGATACGAATAAAGTTAAATGAATGTGTGTATATTAGGGTAGAACGTGATGAACAGGCTGTGTTTAAAATAGTAGGATTAGAGCTTGAGTGTTTCCTGTTTTCTTATTAGATTGAAAATAATAAAAAACTGTTTTCTACAATTTTCTTCTTCTAATTATAAATCAATCGAGAAAACTTTTCTGAAAGATTGGTGAAGCAACTCTTGTGTAATTGTAACCATAGCGAGAGCGCCACATTACTACCAAAGCAAATACAGTAAAACCTCTGTAAATTAATACTCGATTAATTAATAATCTCTCTAAATTAATAATTTTGTCCGGTCCCGACTTGGGCCAGTTCAAAAAATGATCAATTTCGATAAGATAATAAGATAATAATTTTTTTGAAAACCCTGTATAAAAATATGGTCCCAATAAAACTATAAATTAATAATTCCCTTATATTCATAAAAATATAGCTATTACATCTTTGTAAAATATGATTCAATTGTAGTTTGCTTTTTCATATAATTTAAATCCACATGAAGCTCATCCCTAATCTTCCTTATTGCATCCAAAAGCTCGGGTGTGGTGCTTTCATGTTGCATCAAAAAGTTATTAAGCATTTTTGATGCCTTAAGTGCTTCTTTACGTGTAACCGGCTCCAACGGTGTTGTATCGTCTTCAAGATCATCTTCAACACTATTTTCAAGGATGATGTTTGCAATCTCTTCTATACTCTGGACCTCGGAACATGATTCATTTTCACCCGGATAATCTAAGAAGTTATTAACATCCATTTTATTACGATAACCTAGATCCTTAATCATCACCTCAAGTTCATGAATGTATTCTTCCGGAGTTGTATGTTCATTTAAATTGCTCGAAACTTCATCTATGGAACGAATTTTGCAATGTTGAAAGCACCTTGCTATTGACTCTTGTTTTACATTTGTCGTCCACGTCGCGACTGCATAATTGATAGCATCCAAAACATTAATCTTTCCTGGATCAGATTGTCCCAACTCATAACCTTCTAATAACCCACGATAAAATCTCCTGCGATAGTGCATCTTGAAAGCTCTTATAATTCCTGCATCACAAGGTTGGATTTTTGATGTCATGTTAGGTGGCAAGAAGTACAACTCAACATTTTGTAGTCCTTCAATATTTTTTGGATGTGCTGGACAGTTATCTACCACAAACAAAATTCTTCTGCCTTGCATTTGGCTATCAAACCAACGAATGTATTCATCAAAAAGTACACTAGTCATCCAAGCTCTTTTGTTTGCACGATAATGACAATTCAAGCTGCCCATGTTAACATTCTTGAAGCACCGTGACTTTGCATACTTTCCAATAATCCATAAAGGAATTTTTTCAGAGCCATCTTCATTGCAACATATAACAACCGTGAGCCTTTCTTTGTCTTGTTTTCTTCCTTCAAGTTGTTTCGTAGCAAGAGAGTGATCAGCTTGTAACCTGTAAAACAAACCAGTTTCGTCCATGTTAAAAACATCTTTCATAGGGAACTGATTTATTTTTTCCCTTATGGACTCCAGTTTCTTCTCCATGTCCTGTACATCAACAGAACCACTTTCTCCAAAGCGACGAAATGACTTAATACCATGTCTTAACTTGAATTTCTCAAGCCAACCTTGAGAAAAAGTGTGCTCCTGATCTTGTTGAGGGTATAAAATTTTCATGGTCTCTTTTGCCTTCTCTAAAATTAGCTCTCCTGTCATATTAACACGATCTTGGTACTGGAGAAACCATTCATAGAGAACCTTCTCCATATCTGGATATTTTGCTGGTTTATGTCGCTTAATATCTTTTCTTTTCTCCAAGTAATTAGCTGCAAGATAGTCTGCTGACCTTTTCATTGTATTTAATATTGTACCTTGACTAACTTTTAGATGAAACTTATTCTCGAGCCACAACTGGAGATCTTTTTGAGTGCATGATGAATTTTCTCTTTTATATTCACATAATGCTTTTCTTGCTTCATCCGTCATTGTTGATTTTGTGACACCTTTTAGATGAGAAGCCATTGTTTTGTTTGTATAATTTTTCCCCCAATCTAGTATATACAGTATATATAATATATTTTATGACTACACATACATTGAATACTTTCTATGTAAAATACAATGAATTAAATTAATTCATGTACTTTGAATTTTCCTAATATACATTGAATATTTTCTATCTAAAATACAATGAATTTAACTTATACACTACATGGACTTTGAATCTAATATATTGTACATTACATTGACTTTCTAAATTCATATACATTGAATTAATTGAATTAAGTATAAAATATAAATTGTACAATTCATTTTATTTAAATTTATGTGAATAAAAATTTAATCAAAAGTTAATTTTGTTTGCTACCGAAAATTCTCTATAAATTAATAATTATTAATTTATCGATTAATTAATACCTCTCTAAATTAATAGAATTCTCCGGTCCCAACTATATTAATTTATAGAGGTTTTAGTGTAGTAGTTGGCCAGTTCATCAACCTCATAAACCCCACAACATAAAAAGGAAAAAACACAAACATCAAACTAAAAAACATAAATCAAGCTGTAAAAACTGTGTTTCCTAACATTGTTATCTCCGCCCATTTCATTCACTCCGGCGGACTTCTCAAAGCCCCCCCATTACCACCACTCCCTCTCTCTCTTCTATATACTCCTATCCCTCTCTCTCTCTACACAAACCCTAACTCTCTCTCCATCTCTCTCGACAAAATGTCATCTCTCTCCATCTCTCTCTCCTCCAATCTCTCCACAACCAAATCCTCCAACTCAATCTCTGATCTCTTTCTCTCTCCCTCCATTTCTCCCCAATCTCTCCGCTTTTGCGGGCTGCGGAGAGAGGCGTTTACGCCTCTCAGGTGTTCCAGTTCCAGAGGCTTGGTTTCGAGGCAATGTAGGGGGAAGTTTAGTGTTTGTGCGTCTGCCAATGGGACGGTTTCGGGTGAATTTGATTATGATTTGGTTATTATTGGTGCTGGTGTTGGCGGTCACGGTGCTGCTCTTCACGCTGTCGAGAAGGTACAATTGTGTAATTGTGTGGTTTGCAATTTTTGTGGTGTAGTGTTGGTTGGTTTTATGATCTGCATTGGTTGTTACTGGTTAAAGTTGTTTTTCGGTCTAGACGTTTTTAAGTTATAACCTGTGATTGTTACATGTACGTGTTGTGAGATCAGGAGCTGAGATCAAGTAATTGGACTTAATTGAATGGTGTATGTTTATATTTTTACAGCTTATTTTGTGAATGCTGATTGTGTTATTTATATGTTAGTGTTGAAGGTGATTGGTGGTTGTTATATATGTAGTTTTGTGAGGTGATCACGAGCTGAGATGAAGAATTGTACTTAGCTGAATGGTGTATAGACAAATCAATTATTTATTCCTATCAGTTCAGTAGTAAGAGGTTATTTTGGTTGTGTTTTTTTAATACGAAACTAAGTGAAACATACATTATATTTTTATTGTTAATTTTAGCTGTTTTACTCACAAGTATTAGTGCTTTAGTACATATGTGGTTTAGATATCGATGGTTAGGTTTTTACATAATTTATTTTGTGTTTTCAAATATATACATTAAAGATTTATTAAATTTTATTTTAATAATTGTTTTTTTTATGATTCTAATTTGTGTTTAATTTATGATATTGGGTCATGCTATAATTATATTATATTAAGGGATTGTTTTTAGATATAAAGCAATTATCTTTTTGGAGCAGAGTCATACATATATTTTATAGAAGTTCAGTTTATTGTTTGATGAAAGGTGCTTCAGTGTTTGATTTAGATATTTATTATGGATTAGATTTCTTAAAAAGACTAAAGCGTTCTTTGCGGATAATGCAATTTGTGCAATATTATTCGTTCAGAATTTATTTTTATATATTTTATTTCATCCATGTACTCTGTAAGTATTTGTCACAATTTTGGATAATTATACTGTAGTGTGGTGGCACTCACGATTTAGCAAAGAATTGAGAAAATTGCAGTAGAGTCCTAGTTAGTGACAAGTGGAAGACATCTCGATGTACTGTGCCTGATCAATCAGATATCGATGATGACATTTTGTACTGTAATATTTGCATGGACAGTAATCAGCACCTGATCAATCTTTTCAGGGTTTGAAAACTGCCATTATCGAGGGTGATGTGGTGGGAGGAACATGTGTAAATCGGGGTTGTGTCCCCTCCAAAGCACTTCTTGCTGTCAGTGGTAGAATGCGAGAGCTTCAGAATGAACACCACATGAAAGCTTTTGGTTTACAGGTATGTCTTGCAGTCATGATGCAATGCAGCCTTAGATATCTAGTTTCTAATGCATCCTTTAATATTTAGTTGCGGTTGGCTGATCGATATACATTATTGAGCTTCAAAATGGGGTTGGTCAAGTGGTAAATACAAAACATTAATAGTTGCTAACAATTGAGTTTAACTACTGCATGGTTTACATACTTATAAACAAGCAATTGAAAAAGAAAGAACCATCACCTATGATCTAATTACATGACAGTCAGTTGACTGCACGTTTTGGACTTAACAAAATACACTGCAAAAATCAACTTGAAGATATTGTTAAGATATTATTTTTCCTTGCATCAATTAAACTGAATACCTGCAGGAAATAATTTTAATTTTCTATTACCAATTTTAAAAGGCTGTTATTATTTCAAAACATTGTATCAGTGACGATGCTCTTCACTACTGGTTGTACATCAGTATATACTTTCTCCCCTATCTTTTTATTATAGATTTTGTCCTTCATATGCATTTCTACTAGTTACTCTGGGAGGAATTTCTTACTATGTTTTAGGAAATACCATGGTATGGCAATGTATCCTGATCTTGTCTTTTTAACCAGAAGCTCATGGCTGTCTGAATTCTATTATTCTTATCAAATGATATAAGCATACAAGTTCAGATCATATTTACTTGCTAGAGGTGGAGAAGTTAATACTTACAGCGTGTTCTGGTGGAAATGTAGAAGATTCGAAGTACATAAGTTTTTGCCTCCTGTAGTGCATTATACAAAATATATTCTCCTTTTATATGTATCTAAACTTGTTGATTATTTATCTTATACATGGGAAGTGTTCAAAAGATATGCAACAATTGTTGGTTTAAGTTACATGCTTTATTGCAGGTTGCAGCTGCTGGATATGACAGACAGGCAGTAGCTGATCATGCCAATAATCTTGCTTCCAAAATTCGAAATAACTTGACCAATTCCATGAAAAATCTTGGCGTGGATATATTGACTGGTGTCGGTTCAGTTGTGGTAAGTTGTACATTCTGACAAGTTGGTTAGGTTAATTTAGAATGGAAATCTATAATACTGATTGATTCACTTTTGAGTATTTTGAACTGATTATAAATTACTGGATGTAAATTGTGAGGCCATTCCTTTTATCCATCTTCTCATTACTATTCAGGGTCCGCAAAAGGTAAAATATGGAAAAGCTGGACACCCCGACTCTACAATTACTGCAAAAAACATAATTATAGCGACAGGATCTGTACCTTTTGTTCCGAAAGGAGTTGAAGTTGATGGTAAGTGCCATTAATTTTGTCAAGTTATAATCATGCCATTACAGTGTTGTTTCCTAAGTCATTGTCCTTATAACTAGGAGCCATGCATTATACTTTCTGGTTTGAATAACCTTCGAATGAAAATTATTCTGATTATTTAGCTATTTGTCTCAATTTTTATCAGTATATCTGCCAAATTATCTAAATCCTCTGTAATGAGTGTCATTAGTGCTAAAGTACAATTGATTTATGATATATAAGTAGTAACTATATAGAAAAATAGATTATTAAAATGATGTTACGGGCTTATTTAGGACTTGCTAATGATAAGATCCAAAATTTGCTCAGCGAATTTTGCTTAGGAGTGATTAAAATTTACCAATGTTTCATTCAAAGTAACCGTCGAGATTGAAAGTACTAGACTACTTCAATTGTATTCAACTATTATGTGGATAGGAAAACTGAAAAAGAAAATGTAGGATTACAATGGAGGCACTTTACCTTCTTCAGTGGTGGCTTTGTAATCTATTAATTATATACATGACATTTCTACATTAATCATTAGTAATAAATCTAATACTCTGATTATTTAAAAGTGTGAACCTAAAAACATAAAGAAAAGGAAGTTTATCTGTTTAGACAAGAACGTGGGATCCCTATGATATTTATTAATTTATTAAAACTGATATTTATTGTTTTCACTTATGTAACTGAATACTGCAGGCAAGACTGTCATAACCAGTGATCATGCACTCAAACTGGAAACAGTCCCGGAATGGATAGTTATTGTAGGAAGTGGTTATATTGGTCTTGAATTTAGCGATGTGTATACAGCACTTGGCAGCGAGGTAGGTTACAAATGTCCTTTATACTGTGTAAAGTTATTTTTGTTGCTGCTGGTGCTGGTAGTAGTATGTGGGGGCTTTTAACATATTATGGTGGAGAAATATATGCATAACATATAATTAAGAGAAAAAATACGGTAATATATGCTTTATCTTTCACTGTCTAACACATCCCCGCACAACAGGCACCTTTTCTCATGACCATAATGCCCCCTTTGTTATATTTCCATTGCAACTTAGTTGAGAAAAAATGAAAGCCAATTGGGCTCGATGTCTAGACTATAATATATGTACATGTTACCAAGCTCACCAGAGGACAATTTTTACAGGTTACTTTCGTTGAAGCTCTTGACCAACTAATGCCCGGTTTTGATCCTGAGATTGGGAAATTGGCTCAGAGGGTTCTCATAAATCCTCGAAAAATTGATTACCACACAGGTGTATTTGCAAGCAAGGTAATTTGTTACTCATTTGTACGACTTTTAGATTGTATTTAACAAATTCATTCTCTTGATTGCTATCTACTTGTGTCAACAGATTACTCCAGCAAAGGATGGCAAACCTGTATTGATTGAGCTTATTGATGCAAAGACAAAGGAGCCAAAGGATACTTTGGAGGTAAGCTTGTGATGCTAATGTTGAAGGAAAATATTGTTGACCATGTGAATGCATGACTATTTCAATTTTTTGTCAATAAATATCTCCAGGCTACAAGAATGTGACTTCGGTTCTTACCGCACTTTTTCTTTCTATAATTTAATGTTTAATTACACAAAAGCTTGCACTTAAACACATACATGGGGAACACTCTCCACATTTTCTGTTTGAGTATTACCTTTGATGCTTCTGCCAAAAGCAGGTTGTTTAGTAATGTACCTGGACGGTAGACATTAGGCACATGCACTTATTCAATTAGTTGAATTTGTATGATGTGTGCTCAGTTCTTTTTATTCTATTGGAAATTTTCATAAACATTTAAATCAGTATTTTGGTTTTTAATTTGTCCATATCGGTCAACTATAGCCATGTTGCCAAGAGGTCTTTCTAGGTGCATCTCTTTTTACAAATTTGTTTGGTTTTATCAAATAATCGACTGCAAACTAAATGACTGGTTTACTGATATAGTTTTTCCCAACATGGCTTCCGTGGAGACTTTGGGATGTAGCGACATAGTGAACTGATGGGTAATTTTGGGGGTTGTTAGTTTACCATTTTTGAGGAAATTGATCACTAACCTATAATGGTACCTTTTTTCTGAAATGAGTACCTAATTTTCCAAAACACCAAACCGAAAACTCTCAGTTGTGTTGTATATGTGTTTGTGTGTTATGTCTGTGTGTATATATACAAATAGTGCTTTATGTTCATGAGATATTACAAGAATTTTGATCTTTAGGTAGTCAGGGGAATGCACAAGTATTCTTTCAATAACACAAGAAAGATTTTACCCTTTGTCTGCTATTGATCTATAGCGGAATCATCCTCTTTTTAAGATTCTTGACTTCTTCTATGAGCGTTTTGGAGGCATGCGCGCTAGTGTGCGTTGATGTCATTTAATTCCTGTGTATCCAACTGAATGTAGGTTGATGCTGCCCTCATTGCAACTGGAAGGGCTCCATTCACCAAGGGGCTTGGCTTGGAAAATGTAAGCTAACATCGACAGAGGTCTCCTATTTAAGATTTAGATTGGCTAATTCTAACCTGCACTTCTACTTTGCTTGGTCAACTTTCAGATTAATGTAGAGACTCAACGTGGATTCATTCCTGTTGATGAACGTATGCAAGTGATTGATGCAAATGGGACACTGGTAATATATAACTCTTACATCTTCTACTTACTCACTTTCACTTGCATATCTAGTAAATGTTTTTTGTTGCATTGTTCTCTAACAGAGATCTCAATTTTGTAGGTCCCTCATTTGTATTGCATTGGTGATGCAAATGGGAAGTTAATGCTTGCGCATGCAGCAAGTGCTCAAGGGATCTCTGGTAGGCTCATTACCCATTAAGCATACTGTTACTGCTTATTCACCCTTATTTTGTGCTAGTCTATGACACCTGCAGTCGTCTTTTTGATATAGTTGTTGAGCAAGTTACTGGAAATGACCATGTGCTGAATCATCTGAGCATCCCAGCAGCGTGTTTCACTCATCCTGAAATCAGCATGGTTGGATTAACAGAAGTATGTACTTTTTTTATATCTTTTTATTGTTTCATCCTTCTACTTAATTCATTGGATGCTCCTCATAATCATGTTGCTTCCATTTATTGGTTCGGAATTCTTTTAAAAAAAAAGGATTTTTGACCATACCCATATGTAATATATAAAATTGTCCATACCCCTGTGTAATATATAAATATATAGAGATTGTAAACAATTATTTACTCTGTAAATATTCTAATAATTCAGTGGAGATGATGTTTATTTTAAAACACTGATTAGATGAACTTTGAATCTCTCTTAGCAAATGGGTGAGACTAGGTTTTAAACTTCATCTCTGTGCCTAAAACCAACAACATTAAACAATCTATAACTTTTGGAAATTAAAGAAAAAAAAATCCCTCACATCCATGAACATGCCTGTTATTGAGTACAGTTTCTTTTTGGTGGAAGAAAGACGCTAAATCAGTTTTTAAAAAATTTTACTGTATTTTTTGGCCAACAAATAACTTAGTTCCTAATTTATACTGAAACAGTTTCTGAACATGAGCCTTTTTCTTATATATTTAGTGTATTACTCATTATCGTCTTTTTCAGCCTCAAGCAAGAGAAAAAGCTGAAAAGGAGGGATTTGAAGTTAGTATTGCAAAGACTAGCTTCAAGGCTAACACTAAAGCTCTTGCTGAAAATGAAGGGGAAGGAATTGCTAAGGTTTGCTATACTTTGACTGGTGAAGTTTGGCTTAAATACAATTAGCATTCTTAAGCATGTCTTTCTTGCAGTTAATATACAGACCAGATAATGGTGAGATCCTTGGTGTCCATATATTTGGTTTACATGCTGCTGACCTCATACATGAAGCATCTAATGCAATGGCTTTGGGAACACGCATACAGGTAAAGTTCCATCTTTACAAGTTACAACAGCAAAATTTGTACTTCAGTTTGTATCACTTGTAATTAGCATCCACAAGACCAAAAACAGAAATTGCCAGTAAAGAAAAGAATTTTTATTTATACAAGAAGGTATAGCAAAAAAAATTTTTGTCTTACATGTTCATTAATAAATTAATTTAAATACTATGCTATACGTATACAGCATATCTCATGAAGGGGTAGAAGTTCGACATATCATTAGTTGTTACTTCATCGTGTTCTCTTCAGTCTGCAGTTAGAGATTCATGTCTGGTCTGATAATTGTTTCTAATTACCAGTATAAACTTTCCTTCTGCAGGACATTAAATTTGCTGTCCATGCACATCCTACCTTATCTGAAGTGCTTGACGAACTTTTTAAATCCGCAAAGGTAATTGCTCCTATCCTGCCATGAGCACTTAGTTTAGCGGAAATTGTGCAAATGATAGCATGAATCTAGTTCCTTAATTATCCCAACGGTGTCCGTTTAGGGTTTCTAGTTGAACCTATCAAGACTATTTAATCATGGGGTATTCTATTACTGAACTTTCTAGTAAAGCAAAACATCAGAGGTTATAGTTAGCATATTATCATATTTGGACACTTGGACCATGTGAAACCACCAATGTATAAAAGAACCCCTCATATGTTTTGTGCCTGTACGAATTGCAGGTAAGGGGGACAGCCTCCTTAGCTACTGAACTGAAATTCTCTCACATTTTGAACTGGTACAATAGATCACCTATTTAAACACATTAGTATTTCCCAGATAGTATCACATCGCCTCATTGTTTGCGTCTGAAATAGTGAATAACATCATCAAGTGTGTATGTGACTTTACTTTATCGTGGGGGCTTCTTCGATTGTGCAGGTTAAAACTGGAGTTGCTAGTCCAGTTGGTGAGCCGGTGGCTGTGTAAGGTTCCCAGATTAGTACAGAAAAATACATGAACGGGACGTAAAGATTCTCAAGAGCTACCCATATTCGTAGAGAACCAAAGCAGCACCGAGTACATTAGGAGCAGCACCTGCAATTCTTAGTTGTGTGTTGGTAGTTGTGTTGTACACCTAAAAGAGGATTTGAGTAGGTCTGGCGTATTGAGTATTTGGCCTTTAAAGGATGATATGTAAAAGCGTCTATTTGGAAATTTTATTACTTTTGATAAAGATATAGAAATGAGGGTAGAATTGTGCTACTTGATAAATATTTAAGCTTCTAAGCAGATAAGGTTCATCATTATTGACAACAGGTTAAGCTCGAAATCCCAACTGAGAAACTACTAAACTATTAAAGGTTTATACTAAATTTGCTTATAGGGTTAGCAAAAATGGAAGATTCCCGGAGTTGAACTTGAATCAGACCATTGAATTCTCGAATTATAAAATCAAAATATGATTCTGTAATGAAAATTTGAATATTGAAAATCATAATAAAATGAATTCATCAAGTAAATTCAGATATGGTTCATTCTGATCAAAACTTCGAAAGTGCAAAATTTCAGATATCATGGGTTGTCGGTATTGTATAAGCTCTTATACGTCCAGAGTTGGCACACGAGAAAAATGAACATTCGACAAAAACAAAGCTAACAATACTCCTGTACAGTATTATGATTTTTGCCCGTTTCGATGATTGTTGCCTAGTAAAGATAAAATTGTTTAAGAGGGGTTGAATACAATTATATAAATGTTTTGAACAAATATAAAAATATAACTGTTCTTTATATTTCTGATAAAAACTGTTACAAACTATATCAAGAAATATTGATGTTCTTGAGAGCTGCTAAGTCGTACAATACTCGAGATACATCATATGTGATGACCTAAACTGTGTTTATATAATACTAATAGAAAATGATACATATCTCTAACTGAATATACAAAATCCTATCACTCAGAACGAACATATATCCATCCCTCAAAATAAGGAACATACTCAATCTTCACAACATACTACTCTTCAAATACTGATGCTTCTACAGATACTGATGGACATCAAATCCTGATGGCATATCAAATCCTGATGACATCCAGAACAGTCAGATCCTAAGCTTCTCTAGATTATTGAGAATCAGCACGTAACAATCTCCCCAATTTATACTTAATGTAATGAAGCATAAATTCCATTCTCAATGATGCCAAAACCAAGTACAAAATGTAGAAGGAATAAGGTTTACTTCAGTATCCTAAGATAACTGACAATTATTTCCAGAAATTTGTTTAACCTTTCTTCCACCTTGTCTTGAAGGACTTTGACAAGTTTTTTCTTCAACTATTTCTTCTCTTTCTGCCATAGCTCTCTCTTTGAGTTTAGAATTCTTTGCACATAGTCATTACAAGCTTGATCAGCTTTCCTTCTGTCAATTCTTTCCTGTGCATCAAGAATTGATTCATCCAATACTTTGATCACCTTTTCATCAGTATCAAAGTCAGTTTTCAGATTCACAACATCAGGATTTGCCTTTTCCTCAGATTTATATCTGCTTCAAAAGACACATTTGCATTAGTTACATCAACTTGAGCAAAGTCAGCGTTGACTTCTTTTTTCCGGGGACAATCTATTCTTCAGTATCCTCAACTTCTTTTACATCATTTCCTTGTACAGGAACAAAACCTTCTCTGAATAGAAAATTCAGAAATGCAGAATCAATTGCAGAATCTCTACTTGAATTGGAAATTCTTCCTCTTCCTCTTCTTCCTCTAGCTCTTGTAGTTCTTCCACCTCTTTTTCCTCTTCCTTTGGAGGTGTTTGCTTCAGCTTCAATTTGAGCCATTAACTCCTTCTGCTGTATAACTGTTTCTTCAGTTGTTAGATCAGGGAATTCTTCAGTTATCAACCCCAGAGCACTTCTGGCATTCTTTTTCTCAAACCTCTTATCTTTGTAATATAAAACAATCTCTTCACCTGTTTCTTTCTGTCTGTAAGGAAAGAATAATCCTTTAGCATCTACTAAGTTAGAGATTGTAACATCACCAGTTTCAGGAGCATCAACATTAGTCTTGTGCTTAACTTCATGTGCACCGGTAGTCTTTCCTTGTCCTGAACCAGATCTTTTAGAATGTTGAGGTTGTTGAGCAACATAAGCAATTAGAATATTAGCAACTGAATACTTATCACCATCATCATCAATATCTTTATCTTTCAATTGAATAGAGTCAAGTATACATTTTGTGACAACTATCTTCTCCCCCTTTTTGGCATCAGAATTTGAAAGAAGAGAAAATATAGCATCCAGTTTATCAGCCATTGAAGACACTTTATCTTCCAAGGAAGAAAATCGAGTATCCATGCTTTGTTGAGATTGAACCACAGCTCTAACAGCTTTCTTCACACTTATGAGTTCAGCTGAAGTAAGTGGATTAACCATAAAAGCATCAATCTTAAAATGTAAAGTGGTATGAGATGTCTTCATAGCAGCAAGTTCAGAGAGAATTCCTTTCACAGAAATGGTAGAAGCCTTGAGATGCAATTTGAGATCAGGGTTTTGAAGTCCATCATATGCCCTGTGAACATGTTGCATACCAACAACTGAGGAGATAGAAGTATGTGCATCTCTCCGTGCAAAATCCCATTCAGCCTTTCGGAAATGCTCAGCATCAGCATTGTAATGAGAGGGATCAACATTGAAATGTTAAGAAGAACCAATATTGGACTTCTTAGATGCATCAATAACAGTCTTCAGCTGAGCTGTGTCAGGATCATCAGAATCACTGTCTTCATCATAATCAGAGCAAGACAGACTCTCAGAAGAATTTGCAGAGCTTGGTAAAATTGCTTTGCCTTTGAGAGGATCCTTAGCAATAATTATCTATTTCTGATGAGATCCTGAAATAGAAAACATTGTAACACCTAAATCTCCCTTTTCTTTTCAAGTGATCTCATCACTTCTCACACAATATATTACTTTTAATAGTAATATGATTCTCACATAAGAAAGTTTATAAGCAAGAAAAAGACTTATAAACCTCTCCTTTTGCCAGTACAGGAGACTGCCACTCAAAATTAAATTTGCTCACAAAATCTTTTCATACAATCTCACAAAAAGGCACAATCACACATTTTGCAAAGAAATAAGAGGTGGATGAGAAGAGTAGTATGCTTGTCATATAAATAGAGGTAACGTCAAATAAGAGATTATTTATAATCATACAAACATTGGGAACAATAGAGAAAAATAAGAAATACCTGAAGATGAATTCTCAAGTGGAAGTATGTCAGTGGAGGGACAAACACAGCATCAGGATGCTTTAACAAACTAGCTCGCAACAATGAGTCATTAGTAGAAACTGCTCGAATTGTCAATTGGTCAGCATCAGGAGTTGTTGTAGTGTCATGATTTGATTTGTCATAAGGATGCACTAGACCATCATCAGTACTTTGAACTGATGGTTCTTGTGGGGCCAGAGGACTATGAGCGGCTTCAGCAATGATTGGTGAAGGTTCTTGTGTACTCTCCTCGAACATAAGATCATTAATAACTGCATCCACCTTTGACAAGACATTCTGATGAGCCTTCTTTTCTTGCAGCAGTTTTTCAGAATCAACAAAGATATTACCTTGAGCAAAATCAACAATTATTTGTGCAACCTCTTTGTCTGCATCTTTCCTTTGAGAAGATGGTTCTAGTGTGACTGGATGTTTCTCAGTGTCTAAATCCCTTTGAGACTTAGGTTCTTGTGGACTAACATCCATATCAAAGGACTGAGTCTTTTTCTTCTTTCTGATGTACCTAATAACATCTTCAACTTTTCTTTTCTGCATACTCTTGGCAGTGTACTTGGGTTCATCAGTTTCTTTTTTTACCGGAACCTTTTTGATTAGAGCACTAGCATCAGTAGTTGGCTCTTTAGTTCCAGTTATGTCAACAGAGTCATCAGGAGTTGCTACTGTTGATCTCGTTGTCTTCATTCTTGGTCCAATAGGCATCTGATCATCAGAGTTAGAATCATCTTGCATGATCAGCCTTCGTTTCCGTACTAGAAAGCATTCTTCTTTCTTCTCACTCTCACTCAATGAGGCCTGTTGAGCTCTCTGTTTAGATTGAACAGATTTCTTAACCAGTCTTTTCTTTATTACAACTGATGCCTTTTGGGAGATATCAGAGGAGGTTAATTTAGGAGCTGGATTAGAGTTCTGTTTGGTAAAAGAAATGCTTGGGTTAGAAACAAGATGAGTACACTACTGATAAGTGGCATTTTATACCACTTAGAACGTCTTAAAATGGCTTAAATTGGTGTCTTGAAATCAAGTATTTTATGTATTTGATGCGTTTTTCTAGTGTTTATGCATTTCAGGGTTTAGTTGCATTTCGGGGGAGGAATCATCAAGAATAAGCCTTGGCATGTGTTCACCATTGCGAGAGGAAAGAAACGGGCAGATTACGGCGAAGAAACGGAGAAAAATCAGATTTTTTCCAGTAGAGGTCTGAGCGCCCGCTCAGCATTGCTGAGCGGCCGCGCAGCAAGCTGAGCGCCCGCTCAGCTATGCTGAGCGGCCGCGCAGGGTCGGGAAAAAAGACAAATTATTTTAGAACTTCTACTTCTGTTTGGTTTCCACTTCTATGAAATCTGAGTTTTATGGGACTATTATATAAGTAGATTTGAGACGTTTTCACAAGTGTGGATTAAAGAATATTGTATTTTTACGCAAGAAGCGAAGGAGATAAGGAAGAAGACCGATTTAGCACACCGCAACGAAGAGGAAGCATATCTTCTTGTGATTCTTGTTTCGTTGTAACGATGGATGCTAGTTTTCTTGCTTTGAACTTATTTACTCTTGTGACGTACTCTGTTTTAATATAATTAGTTTAGTTATTATTTTCTTGTGTTTGTTTATCATGATTTCATATGAACCCATGATGACGATAAGTACTATTATGGGCTAATCGTGATCATGGGGTTGCAACGGATTTATTATGGAATTCTTTAGTTAATTGTTTAATACTTTAGTGTGTGATGATTGCATGATATCTAGTATTGGTTATGGGTATTCGTCTTATGTGCGTCGCGAACATATAAGATAGGGTGTTAATCTCTTGTGAAGCGACGGTGGATCTTGAGATTTAGAACTTGCCATGCTAGCATAGGTTCATGTACGTTGTGCATGATTAGTGGGTAACTCTAACAGTTTTATTTGCCCTATGTAATCAAAAGGAATAACTTGTGCTTAAATCGTTGTGTTGTCAATTTCTGTAGACATATGGGAACTCAACATAATTGATGACTATTCAACTTCTATCTTAATTGTGGATGCTTGGTAGAATGGTATTAGTACAATGAAAGTTGGCTTTTATCAGTTTCGTGTTATTCGATTAATATCATCAATGTCACATGCTAAAGGTAATAACAATGGCTATAGAAGGAAGTAATAATGAAGTTGTGATCTCATGAGTGTTTTATTATTGATAAATTGAAGTGTTAGTTAAGTGATTAATTAAGTAGTTAATTATAGTTAATATTTAATCAACAATTTTAAGTGTTAGTGTCCTAACATTGAGAAGTAATCATACATTGGTGAGTGAGTTTAATTAGACAATAATTTAGTCTGAGTCTCTGAGGGAACGAACTAGAAAATATTCTATATTACTTGCGAACGCGTATACTTGCGTGAATATTAGCGCGTGTTTTCACCCTAACAAGTTTTTGGCGCCGCTGCCGGGGACTCGACGTATTTGTTTAGTTTATGTACTTACCATCATTGGTCATTAGGACTCAGTGATTAGGACGTAGTAGTTACTTATTTTTTCCGGTTGTGTTTCAGGTACTTTAGCAAGCGTTTATGCAAACTCGTTCTCGTGCTCGCAAGAGGACTTTAGATACAGCTGAGGAGACAGACGAAGTTCTTGATATTCCGGAGAAGTTAGATTTTGAGGATTCGGATTCAGGAACTGAGCAGAAAGAACCAGTAAACATGGGAGATCGTATTGTTCAAGCTGATCCAGCTCTTATGGATTTTTCTCGGCCTAAAATTGATGACATTCAGTCAAGCATCCTTCATCCGGCTATTCAAGCTAACACCTTTGAAATCAAGCCGGGCACTATTCAGATGGTGCAGAATTCTGTTTCTTTTGGAGGAGCGGCAACTGAAGACCCCAACATGCACAGAAGGAATTTTGTCGAGATCTGCAACACTTTTAAGTATAATGGCGTGACTGATGAGGCTATCAAGTTGAGGCTTTTCCCATTCTCACTGAGGGACAAGGCTAAAGACTGGTTACATTCTGAACCAGCTGGGTCCATCACTACGTGGCAAGATCTTGCGCAAAAGTTTCTGGTGAAGTTTTATCCGATGGCAAAGACTGCTGCTATGAGGAGTGCTCTTACTCAGTTTGCGCAGCAACCTACAGAATCTATGTGCGAGGCTTGGGAACGCTACAAGGAAATGTTGAGAAAATGTCCACATTATGGAATGCCGGATTGGATGGTGATCACTGGTTTCTATAATGGTTTGGGGGCCCAATCTCGGCCCATGCTTGATGCAGCAGCTGGAGGCGCCTTATGGGCTAAAAGCTATACTGAGGCGTATAATCTTATAGAGACGATGGCTGCAAATGAGCATCAAAACCCAACTCAGAGGATGACGTCAGGCAAGGTAGCAGGTATTCTGGAAGTTGATGCAGCCACCGCTATTGCAGCCCAGCTCCAAGCGCTATCAATGAAGGTTGATTCTCTGGCTACATATGGAGTTAATCAAATAGCTATGGTTTGTGAGCTTTGTGCAGGTTCTCATGCTACGGATCAGTGTTCTCTTGTCAATGAATCTGTTCAGTATGTGAATAATTATCAGCGACAACAACAGCCTGTGCCAGCGACCTATCATCCTAACAACAGAAATCATCCAAATTTCAGCTGGGGGAATAATCAGAATGCTATTCAGCCACCATATCAGCAAGGAGTGAGTAAACAGTTTAACCCACCTGGATTCCAGCAACCACAGCAGTATGCTACAAGGCAATCATATCCTCAACAGGGAAGTACAGCTGCACCTACTAGTGCTGATTTTGAGGAACTTAAGCTGTTGTGCAAGAATCAGGCGGTTTCTATCAAGACCTTGGAAAATCAAATTGGTCAATTAGCCAATGCAGTGCTCAATCGTCAACCTGGCACTCTTCCCAGTGACACGGAAGTACCAGGCAGGAAGGAAGCTAAAGAGCAAGTCAAGGCTATTACCTTAAGGTCTGGAAAAGTAGCTGATTCTGAAAAGGCAAAAGAAGTAGAAGCTGAAATTAGAGATGAAGAATCTAAGCAAAAGGAGAAAGCGGTGGAACCAAGGAAGACTACTGTTGAACACACTCTGCCTGAGGCTAATACAGGGGAGAAACAGCTCTATCCTCCACCACCTTTTCCTAAGAGATTGCAGCAACAAAAGCTGGATAGACAGTTCGGGAAGTTTCTGGAGGTGTTCAAGAAACTTCACATCAATATACCTTTCGCTGAGGCTCTTGAACAAATTCCTAGTTATGCGAAGTTTATGAAGACTATTCTTTCAAGGAAGGTGAAACTGGATGACCTTGAAACCGTTGCTCTCACGGAAGAATGCAGCGCTGTTCTGCAGCAAAATTTACCACCAAAACTGAAAGATCCAGGAAGCTTCACCATTCCTTGCACCATTGGCAATCTGACTTTTGACAAGTGCCTTTGTGATTTGGGAGCAAGCATTAATCTGATGCCGTTGTCGATCTTTAAAAAGCTGGATCTGCCTGATCCAAAACCCACATACATGTCGCTACAATTGGCTGACCGTTCCATTACTTACCCAAGGGGCATATTTGAGGATGTGCTCGTCAAGGTGGATAAGCTCTTCTTTCCTGCGGATTTTGTTATTCTGGATTTTGAGGAAGATAAGAAGATTCCCATAATCTTGGGAAGGCCTTTCTTGGCTACTGGTCATACCTTGATAGATGTGCAAAAAGGTGAACTTACTATGCGGGTCCAAGATCAGGAAATGACCTTCAACGTATTCAAGGCAATGAAATTCCCTACAGAAGATGAGGAGTGCTTAAAATTGGATGTGATTGATTCTGCGGTTATTTCGGAACTCGATCACATGCTAATGTCTGATGCATTGGAAAAGGCCTTAGTGGGGGATTTTGACAGCGATGATGAAGATGGCAACGAGCAATTACAATATCTGAACGCTTCTCCCTGAAAGCGAAAGCTGGACATACCATTTAAATCTCTGGGTACTTCTGACCTTAAGAATGCTGAAGGGAAGCTCAAACCATCAATAGAGGAAGCACCTACCTTGGAGCTCAAGCCATTACCTGAACACTTGAGGTATGCTTTTTTAGGTGATTCATCTACGTTACCTGTTATTATTTCATCTGACCTTTCAGGTAGTGAGGAAGACAAGCTCTTAAAGATTTTGAGAGAATTTAAATCGGCTATAGGATGGACCATAGCAGACATCAAGGGGATAAGTCCTTCATATTGAATGCATAAAATTCGGCTAGAGGAAGGTAGTAAGCCAACTGTGGAACAGCAGCGAAGACTGAATCCCATCATGAAGGAAGTGGTGAAGAAAGAAATTCTGAAATGGCTGGATGCAGGCATCATTTATCCTATTTCTGACAGCTCGTGGGTGAGCCCCGTACAATGTGTACCTAAGAAAGGAGGTATCACTGTGGTCGCAAATGAAAAGAATGAGCTCATCCCTACTCGAACAGTTACAGGATGGAGAGTATGCATGGATTATAGAAAATTGAACAAAGCCACAAGGAAGGATCACTTTCCTCTTCCATTTATTGATCAGATGCTTGACAGATTGGAGGGTCATGAGTATTTTTGTCTTCTGGATGGTTATTTCGGGTATAATCAGATTTGTATTGCACCAGAGGATCAGGAAAAGACTACCTTCACTTGTCCATTTAGCACGTTTGCTTTTCGCAGAGTTTTGTTTGGGTTATGTGGCGCCCCGACCACTTTTCAGAGATGTATGATGGCTATATTCTCTGACATGATTGGAAATAACGTCGAAGTGTTCATGGATGACTTCTCCGTCTTTGGACACTCATATGATGAATGTTTGAATAATCTGCGCGCCGTACTCAAAAGATGCGTGGAAACTAATTTGGTGCTCAATTGGGAGAAATGTCATTTTATGGTGCGTGAAGGCATTATCCTTGGGCATAAGGTCTCTAGCAAGGGTCTGGAGGTGGACAAGGCCAAGGTGGGAGTCATTGAAAATCTTCCCCCACCTAATTCTGTGAAAGGAATCCGTAGTTTTCTTGGTCATGCGGGTTTTTATCGGCGATTCATCAAGGACTTTTCAAAGATATCTAAGCCGTTGTGCAATTTGCTTGAGAAAGATGTGCCTTTCAAATTTGATGATGAATGTTTGGCAGCATTCGAGACTCTCAAGAAGAGTTTGATCACTGCACCAGTTATTACAGCACCAGATTGGACAGAATCGTTTGAGATGATGTGTGATGCGAGTGATTATGCGGTAGGTGCAGTTCTGGGACAGCGCCAGAAAAACCTCTTCCATGTGGTCTACTATGCGAGTAAGACCTTAAATGGTGCCCAATTGAACTACACCACTACTGAGAAGGAGCTTTTGGCTATAGTCTTTGGGTTTGAGAAATTTCGATCGTATCTACTTGGTACGAAAGTAACAGTATTCACTGATCATGCAGCTATTCGCTATCTAGTTTCCAAGAAGGATTCGAAGCCGAGACTCATTCGTTGGGTGCTTTTACTTCAGGAATTTGAGTTAGAGATCAAAGATAGAAAAGGTACTGAGAATCAAGTAGCTGACCATCTCTCTAGATTGAAGAATCCCGATTCTACTTCACAGGATAGGACTTTAATCAATGAATCTTTTCCGGATGAGCAGTTGTTTGCAATTCAGGAGGAAGAACCATGGTTTGCAAATATTGTAAACTATCTCGTCAGCAATATAATGCCTCCTAATTTGACATCCGCTCAAAAGAAGAAGTTTCTGCATGAGGTGAAGTGGTATATGTGGGATGAACCATATTTGTTTAGACAGGGAGCTGACCAGATCATCAGGAGATGTATCCCGTTCTGTGAGACGGAGGGGATATTACGAGACTGCCATTCCACGGTTTATGGTGGACACTATGGTGGTGAGAAGACAGCAGCTCGTATTCTACAAGCAGGTTTTTTCTGGCCTACTTTGTTCAAGGATGCTCATCAGTTTGTTTTAAGGTGTGACCGTTGCCAAAGAGTGGGAAATTTGTCAAGGAAGGATGAGATGCCATTAAATGTGATGCTTGAAGTCGAGGTCTTTGATGTGTGGGGAATCGATTTCATGAGGCCTTTTATCTCGTCTTGCAATAATCAGTACATCTTGCTGGTACCTCGATTATGTCTCAAAATGGGTCGAAGTTAAAGCTTTACCGACAAATGATGCAAAGGCAGTGCTAAATTTTCTTCATAAGCAAATTTTCACAAGGTTTAGAACACCCCGGGTAATCATAAGTGATGAAGGATCGCATTTTTGCAACCGTAAGTTCACTTCTATGATGCAGCGTTATAATGTGAATCATCGAGTAGCTACTGCCTATCATCCGCAAACAAATGGTCAAGCGGAAGTGTCTAACAGAGAGATAAAGCGCATTCTAGAGAAGGTTGTTTATCCGTCAAGGAAGGATTGGTCTTTAAAGCTCGATGAAGCTGTTTGGGCTTACAGAACAGCATACAAAACTCTACTTGGGATGTCACCGTTTCAGTTGGTGTACGGTAAGGGATGTCATCTACCTGCAGAGCTTGAGCATAAGGCCTACTGGGCATTGAAGAAGTTGAACCTGGATTTAGATGCAGCTGGTAAGAAAAGAATGCTTCAGCTTAATGAACTTGATGAATTTCGACTTCAAGCGTACGAGAATAACAAAATGTATAAGGAAAAGGTGAAGAGGTGGCACGATAGGAAGCTACATCCTAAGTTATTTGTGCCAGGGCAATAAGTTCTTTTATTCAACTCTCGGCTCCGACTTTTTCCTGGGAAGTTGAAATCAAGGTGGTCTGGACCTTTTATTGTCAAAACTGTGTTTCCACATGGAGCGGTGGAAATTTTTGAGAATGATCCGGACCAAGCATTCAAGGTTAACGGTCAGCGGTTGAAGCACTACTATGGGGACATGGCAAACCGAGAAGTGGTTAGTGCCATTTTGTTGACTACTTGAGAAGGGTACGAAACGTCAAGCTAATGACGAAAAAGAAGCGCTGCGTGGGAGGCAACCCATGAATTGTTGTTGCAGGAACTCTTAGAAGTTAATAACCTATCCAAAAACACAAAAAAATCAGAAAACAGGGGCTGAAATTTTTTTTTCCAGTGACCCCCTGAGCGCCCGCTCAGCTTTGCTGAGCGACCGCGCAGCAAGCTGAGCGCCCGCTCAGCTTTGCTGAGCGACCGCGTAGCAAGCTGAGCGCCCGCTCAGTTTTGCTGAGCGACCGCTCAGGGGTCGAGTACCAAAATTTTTTTTACAGTTCAGAAAAAAAAAGAAAAAAAAACACAAAAACAGTTTTAGCCCATAAACCCACGATTTGTTCCCACTACCCCATCATTTTACTCCTTAATTCCCAAACCCTAATCTAATCCACACCCTATATATACATACACCTATCCTACATATCTCCCACAAAACTTCCTACACTTAAACGCTCTCACAAACATCAAAAATCAGTTTTTACACACTTTTATTCACGAATCAATGGCACCCAAGAGAGCACGCACTATTGACAGCAGCAGCACAGTTCCTACTGCTGATTCATCGAGGGGTACTGCTGCAAGGGCTCGGTTAACTGACAGAGCTGCGGAGGAGTACACTAGGCTGTTGGGGAAGCCGATTCTGAAGGAGAGGGGGTTTTTACCATCGGGGAGGGATGGTGAGTTGCTGCCCATGATTGCAGAGAAGGGGTGGATAGCTTTTTGTGAGTCACTCGAAGCAGTACCGATGAGCTTTATTCGCGAGTTCTACGCGAACGCGAAGGCCGAAAAGAATGGGTTTTCTGTGGTTCGTGGGCTGACGGTTGATTATCATCCTGCGGTGATTCGCCGTGTGATTGCACAGCGAGAGAGGAAGCCCGAGGAGGAGAACTGGAATGAAAAGACTGCTGAGGATTTTGACTTGGATTTGATTTATGCGACTCTCTGTCGACCGGGCACAGTTTGGACCTGCAGGACCGGCACTAATGAGTATCGTCACTTTCCGGCGATCGCCATGAACAGGTATGCCCGTGCATGGAATGCATTTATTTGTGCTAATATTTTGCCTTCTTCGCATGCACACGAGGTCACAGTTGAGAGAGCACAGTTGTTGTGGGGAATTCTGAATGAGGAATACTATGTGGACCTTGGTGAGTTTATCTACCAAGGAATTCTGAAGTTTTTGAGGGGAGCGAAGCATATGAACATCCCTTATGCGTCTACGGTTACGAAGCTATGCCGAGCAATGGGAGTGAACTGGCCGGCTCATGAGCAGTTGCAGTTGCCAGCAGCTCCGATTGATTCTGGCACTCTGAATGGGATGCAGGAGTGGACCGGTGGTGAGCCTGAGGAGCATGGGCTGGGTTCTCGTCTTCCAGGAGGGCGTCCAGCACGAGGTGCTACTATGGCTAGGCCAGGGCGTGATGAGGCTGGTTCTTCGAGAGCTCAGGAGGGTGCTGGGATGGTTGATGCCCAGTATAGGAGGCTTTCACGGTGGATGGATGCCATGTATGAGACGCAGAGCAGGTTTGCTCAGGAGCTCACCCTTGCGTTAGGGACTGCTTTTCGAGGCCTTGGAGCTGATATCCAGTGGCCAGTTTTTGGTGAGGACTCTGCATACCCGCTGCCTGATACTCCACCCACTGAGGGTGATGATGATGATGACTCCGAGTAGGTATACCCTGTGTTCCTTTCTACTACTTTCACTGAGGACAGTGAAGATTTTTAGTTTGGGGGTGGTAGTTAAGGAATATTGTGTGTGTGTCATTTAGTTGCATATTCATGATAGTTTAGTTCATATAGTTGCATAATTTATGCCATATAGTTTTTTTTGTTATGAATGTCATGTAGCTCATGCATTTACCATGATCCCTTTTGCAATGATTTATCGACTGAATTGTGATATTGATGCGAGTGTAGTGATAGCATTAAAGTGATATTAAGTTGTGTAGGTTGATATGCATGCTAGAAACAATTGTAAGTCCACTAAGTCTTAGAGAATGCGTAAGGGCTAGATTGTTGTTATGATTTGGTTGTTTTCAAGGTCAATCTACTTATTATGCTTAGAATTCGATTATAGGTTCTTAGTGATAAAGGCATGAAAAAGAAAAATTTTGGAGAAAAAAAATATGGAAGTTGTTGCTAGTTGTGGCTAGGCGTCAAATGGCTAGTAGCCGGCTCGCATATGGTGTGAGTAGTCTAGGGTTGAGCAAGATGGAGCGAAACGCACTTGCTCAGAGAAAAAAAAAAAATTTATGCATAATTGATCAAGAGTGGGCTCTTTGGTATTCGAGTTATTAAGTTCTTAGGGGACTTTGTGCCTAGTGACCTAAGGCTTTTAGAGTCTGGGATCCGCTAACCTAACTCTTGTTACATGGATACCATTGTATAAGTCTTTTGTGGACCTCACTCATTGTACGGTCAAATAAGCATTTGAGTTGTAAATAAAAAGCACGATTCCGTAATAAGCTCCAGAGTTCTTGTAGTGTTGTATATCACTTTGTGCCTAGAATTTTTTATTCTTTGTATAATCGTAGGATTGCCTTGAGGATAGTCTAGTCATAGTAATTGGTCTAGTTCCGAAGCATATCTGTTAAGCATTTGCACACACCACGTTTCTGGCTGTATGTCCGTTTGCATGAGTTTATTGATCTTTAGTTGTCTAACTGCATTCGTTGAGATGTGGCAATTTGGTTGGTTAATTGTAGTAAGGGGGATCGCTGCATTTTCATATAGATTGCATTCATGCATGTTTTTATTTGTTTTTGAGTCTGTGACGCTTGAGGGCAAGCATCGATTTAAGTTTGGGGGTGTGATAAGTGGCATTTTATACCACTTAGAACGTCTTAAAATGGCTTAAATTGGTGTCTTAAAATCAAGTATTTTATGTATTTGATGCGTTTTTCTAGTGTTTATGCATTTCAGGGTTTAGTTGCATTTCAGGGGAGGAATCATCAAGAATAAGCCTTGGCATGTGTTCACCATTGCGAGAGGAAAGAAACGGGCAGATTACGGCAAAGAAACGGAGAAAAATCAGATTTTTTCCAGTAGAGGTCTGAGCGCCCGCTCAGCATTGCTGAGCGGCCGCGCAGCAAGCTGAGCGCCCGCTCAGCTATGCTGAGCGGCCGCGCAGGGTCGGGAAAAAAGACAAATTATTTTAGGACTTCTACTTCTGTTTGGTTTCCACTTCTATGAAATCTGAGTTTTATGGGACTATTATATAAGTAGATTTGAGACGTTTTCACAAGTGTGGATTAAAGAAGATTGTGTTTTTACGCAAGAAGCGAAGGAGATAAGGAAGAAGACCGATTTAGCACACCGCAACGAAGAGGAAACATATCTTCTTGTGATTCTTGTTTCGTTGTAACGTTAGATGCTAGTTTTCTTGCTTTGAACTTATTTACTCTTGTGACGTACTCTGTTTTAATATAATTAGTTTAGTTATTATTTTCTTGTGTTTGTTTATCATGATTTCATATGAACCCATGATGACGATAAGTACTATTATGGGCTAATCGTGATCATGGGGTTGCAACGGATTTATTATGGAATTCTTTAGTTAATCGTTTAATACTTTAGTGTGTGATGATTGCATGATATCTAGTATTGGTTGTGCGTATTCGTCTTATGTGCGTCGCGAATATATAAGATAGGGTGTTAATCTCTTGTAAAGCGACGATGGATCTTGAGATTTAGAACTTGCCATGCTAGCATAGGTTCATGTACGTTGTGCATGATTAGTGGGTAACTCTAACAGTTTTATTTGCCCTATGTAATCAAAAGGAATAACTTGTGCTTAAATCGTTGTGTTGTCAATTTCTGTAGACATATGGGAACTCAACATAATTGATGACTATTCAACTTCTATCTTAATTGTGGATGCTTGGTAGAATGGTATTAGTACAATGAAAGTTGGATTTTATCAGTTTCGTGTTATTCGATTAATATCATCAATGTCACATGCTAAAGGTAATAATAATGGCTATAGAAGGAAGTAATAATGAAGTTGTGATCTCATGAGTGTTTTATTACTGATAAATTGAAGTGTTAGTTAAGTGATTAATTAAGTAGTTAATTATAGTTAATATTTAATCAACAATTTTAAGTGTTAGTGTCTTAACATTGAGAAGTAATCATACATTGGTGAGTGAGTTTAATTAGACAATAATTTAGTCTGAGTCTCTGAGGGAACGAACTAGAAAATATTCTATATTACTTGCGAACGCGTATACTTGCGTGAATATTAGCGCGTGTTTTCGCCCTAACAACTACTAGAAAAACGTCAATGGACATCGGCTAAAAACCGATGTCTATGAATGACAAAATCCGATGTCTTCGTGGGTGATGTTAAAGACCCCCCATTTAACATCGTTTTTAAACTGATGTGAAAGAGGACATATAACATCGGTTTTTTGTATGAAACCGATATCTATATCTTGATGTTAAATTTTTAATGCATATCTATTATTTATATATTAATATAATATGATATTTTTATCAATTTAAACATATGCCAGATAAGCAAAATGTTTCATTTTGTCTATTAAACTGATATTACTAATACCGATAACATCGATTTTCAAGCAAAACCGATGTGAATTGAACCTTTAACATCGGTTCCTATCTGAGAACTGATTTCTATAGTCATTGAACTGATGTCTATGAGAATTAATAACATCATTTTTTAACCAAACGTTGTCTAAAGTTCTCTTTAACATCAGTTCTATATTCTTATGCCTTTGTCTGTTGTGGTAATTAACATCGGGTTTTTTTATAAACTGATGTTTATGTACTACTTAAACTGATATATTAAGCCTTAATAGACATCAATTTTGTACTGATGCCAAAAATTTTCCAAACTAAAAAAATTGCCAAACCAAAAATTTCCAAAACCAATTACTACATAATACCAAATTGTCTATAGATTCATCAACCAGTATCCAAATATCAAATACAACAGGTAATTGTGCACTAGCTATAATATCCGGTAACATGTAATCTAAACATAGAAAGTTGGCCTGAATTCTGGAGGGCTTCTCTCGAATAGATGAAATTGTGGTCTAAATTTCCAGTGTCATAGCATGCCCTACAAATGCAAATGCGATTTGGCCTAATGCGTTGAAGACCCTGAAAATTGAACCAGCTCCTGTTACTAAATACAGTTGTACTTTGAGTGTGAAGATATTCTTAAAATTATGGTCCTTTGCAATCACATATCAATCTTTTTTTTGCAAAGTAATCACACATCAAATTTTAAAGCATGCCGAACTGTACCAGCATACCCGATGGTACTTGACAAAGAAAAGGAAAATATAAATTCCAATACTACTTAGCTAGAATGCAGATAGGAGTAGTTAGATACTACATGTCCTAGAATTTAAAATTCTTCAATATTCCTACTTCCAATCCCTTCCTTGCCCTTTACTCTGTAATTCTCTATTTATTTCTTTTAGAAAGGGAGTGGACTTTTCAAAGAGGGCTAGTAGAGTGCTCTTAGAGGTAACTTTTACATAACAATCTAAAGAAAAAAGCATCCCCGGTGCAACAATGGACATGCATAATAGTCTTTCATGTGCCAAAAAAGTGAAAATAATTAATAAATTGATACGTCATACAGAAAATCAGTATGATTGTATCATAAGTTACAACATAGTACAAATCCAACTGTGCATGTACTTAAACTTTAGAACTGATCTAGTGCCAGTTTTGTCCTAGAAGCAACTTGCCTAGTTGTATATCACAAACTCTAGACTAATTTTGAAACAACAAGACTAATTTCTTCAAGTGCGGGACAAAGAAATATTGAATAACAACAATTTTATACTGTACACTCTTACCTTGTATTACCATCAGGATGTCTTAGATCAAGCTTCCCTGCCAATTGACTCATGTTTAATGCACGAAGAGCAGCCTCAGCAGATCTAACATCATAGAATTCTATTATATGGACCATCATGAATCTGCAATTCATAAGCAATTGGTCAATTTCCTAAAATGCTAAATACATTTTTAAGTCTAATATAGAGTTTTTAATATCTTACCTCCTTGATGTCTCCATAAACACCAAATAGTTGCCGGAATTCATCATTTGTCACAGCAAAATCAAGCTTAGAAACTTCAAGAGTACCTTGGTTGCTATCTTTCTCTGAAGGGTTGTCCTAATAAATGGAGAACCAATGAGACATAATTGCGCATAACTGACCGAATCAGCCTCTTGTCTTACAAACATTTACAAACCATGCCAGCATTTAAGTACATAAATTGTCAAAAGTTTTGTCAGGGAAATTTTACAGGCCACCTTTAGGTGCAAAGATTTGTCGGACAAGGAATCAAATTCTTTAGGAAGCCAGGCGGGGGTGACTAATGGTTTCTTTTTCAGCAAAACAGACTATTTAATATCTGTCTACTGAGCCAACCAATTAAGCTGTTCTTTAATTGAACATTAAAAATAAATTACAGGTGCAGAATTTCATGTTTATTAAGTAGACAAATTTAAAATTTTCTGAAAGTATATACAACCAAGTTGACTTGTTTAAAATGGGCTACTAACTTGAAACAATAAGTTCAACTGATAGTCTTAAGATAGCAAATAATGTGATAGTCGGACAGAATGGCCATTTTAAGCACTTTAATTTGTTTCGTATGCTGGTAATGAAAATCTAGCAACTGGACGCAGATGCTTGCAAATAGTGTAGACCAAATCATCTGGAGAAACCATTAATATTCTCCTTGATTTTCTTACACCAAAATTTATTATGTTTGAAAAGACGAAAATCTATTTGTCCCAGTCTTAGTAAGTGTTTGGTGCTTCAGATTAGAAAAAAATAAAAGGTAGAGGTTGTTTGTTTAAGTTTATCATGCAGTTTTGGCTTACAGTGGTTATAATGAAACTATGAAAAAAGATAAACTTGAATTATATAAATGTCTACAGCCTACACTCTGTTTAGTTGTAACTAACAGACATTCATTGACTTTTAAATTTTGCAGAATATGCATCGAAGCATCTGTAATAAGTTTAATAAAAACAATTTCCCTGGGGCAGCAGATTCCAAGTTATGGACACATAAAAAATGGACTCTCAAAGTATATAAGCTTGTTTAGGAGTATGCAGATTAACGTGATGGCTGTTCAACATCATAAAATTAATAAGGACCAGTTTCTGAAGCAAACGAAAACTCATGAAGAGAAGAAGTCACCTGCTCCACAGTTGATCGGGTTTCTCCATCTAGATCAGATAGCTTGCTGCTCTTCGGCTCTACCTTTTGAGTGTCTACTTCTGGATCACCTTTAACCAAGTACTTTCACCATTGCATTTTGTCCTACTTGAAAGAGTATGGAAAGTGTTTTAATAATAATATAAATATGATATGTGAAAGTGTTTTACTAATCATATTCCGTGAGAAACTTGATGACTTACCCAGGCTCCAGATACTATCATCAAGCTTTATTTGTTGATAGAGCCCCCCCTGCAAGAATGTCAGACTGTGGATCAATACAAATTAATACATGTTTCCTAGAAAGATAAAGGTTAAGGTATGGGAAATTGCATTAACTAGAAAAGCACAAAGCACTTTCATCTCAAACGAAATGGACCTAGATTTTGTTCCGAGACGCACTGGAATGTTGATAGTGACCTCTTCCAGAGACTGACCCCAACTGTAGTTCTCCATATCCAAGCCATTTCCGGTATTAGGAGCTGTTAACATGGTAAAGAAAATTATTTACATGCTTACAAAATCTGAGGGCAAATGTGTTTGCAAGTTATTGGGAAAAAATATATGCCAGTTAAGTAAAAGTGTGAAACATCACACAACACTGCAGCAGACACATGACACAAAGTATTAAAATTTCATTAAATTGTGCTAGATATTGACTTAATATCAGTATCCTAAAGATATAGAGGATTTGCCTCGACCCCTTGTCCCTTGTGGGGAGAAACTGGCTTAGTTTTCGAAAAATCATGTCAAACATACAGCTTCATTACACACATACACTGATAAATGCATACATATTATAGTTGCAGTGTTTGGATATTAAAACAATGATTTATACCGACTCCACAAAATCAACAATAACAAAATTCTGAATCTATCGCACACAATCATCAACTCAACAATATAAGAGAACAGAGTATCGACATCTCCAAAATTATAATCCAGAAAGCATAAAAAAATTAAACACTTAGTTACAACCAATAAATTGGAAATAATTATAATTCTAAATTTTATCACTACTTTACTTCTTGTACCATATATACACTGTCACAAATACTCTGTATAACTCGTCATGTTATCACAAACCTTCACTACAACCAATAATCATGTCAATCAATACCCAATACAAAAGTCAAATCATCGAATAAATTGAACATTAATCCAACTAAAAAATCAACAATTTATAATTCTACAATTAAAGAGTGTACAACTTAGCTTAATTAGAACCAATAAAAAAAATAGGGTTTCAAATTGAAACGCCCAATTCTAAAATTAGGGTTCAAAACTTACCAAATTCAAGATTTAACTTCAATTTAGCTAATATCGAAAACGATACAAGAATCGCAACAGCAAATACAGATCCAGAGGCTCTTTTCCTCTATATTACTTTCTTATTCGCCATCAACGTCATGAAATCTTGCAAAATCAATAATATTGAAATCAAATACATGCACGCACAAACATATAAACATTAATATAACATTAAGGAGAGATAGATTGTAATTACAAAAGAGTAGAGATGGATTGGGATACGTTGGCAAGAAAATACGGACGGAATCAGATAAAAGTTATGATGCAGATTAGGGGAGTGAAACTCGGTAGTGATTGACGAAATTACTTTGGGTGTTCTTCAGAGAGAGGAGAGAGTGAAGAGAGAGAGAGCGTAATTGAGATTCGAGAGAAAAGAGGTGCTGTGGGTGTTCTTCAGAGAGGATAGAGTGAAGAGAGATGTTTTTGAGTTTTTTGTTTTTGGTTTTATGATTTTAATGTTTTTTGTTTAATTTTTAATTGAAAAGAGGAAAATGTGTGTGAAAAAGAGGGGGGAGAATTTGGATAAGGCAAAAAATAGAGGGGGAAACATGGAGGGAATGAAATATTTGCTAAGGGGGAAACATGGAAGGAATGAAATATTTGCTAAGGGGGGAAAACGGGGAAGGCGCGCTGATTAATTTTTTAAAAATAGACATATAACATCGGTTCAGCTAAAAAACTGATGTTTATAAAACTAAAAGACATCGTTTGCTCAAAATCGATGTCTAAAACACCTTTTACATCGGCGCCAGAAACAACCGTTGTCTTTGAGGCGATGTCTATTCTACTTTTTCTAGTGTCTTGTTCCATAGCATCAGGAATTGTAACAAAGGTGCCAACATCAGGATTTGCAGGCACTTGTGAAAGAGTACGTCTATTTCTTAATAGAATTTGCCTGACCTCTTGAGGCAGGAAAGGAAGTCCTGAAAAATTATTCTTTTCATCTCTTTTGATATGATCTGTAATAGCTTTCTCAGAAATTTGAAATACAAGAAGCAATTCATCATTATCAAATTCAACATTAGGGCATAAGTAATTAAAAATCAGTTGAAGAAATCTAGTATACCCTATGACACCTGATGCATATGTTCTTCTAGCAATTATGAATTGATAAATTGTGTTACTATAGTCAAAATTACCAGAATGGAGAAGAGAATACCCAATTTTCAGAGAAGTGGAGGGAAGAGCATCAAAATTTGTTGTCTTATTCAAGAAACATCTATTGATGCAATCAAAAAAGAAGTTCCATTCTCTTTTTAACTTTGTTCTTGTCAATTTCCCAATTGCTGTGATGTTACCTTTGTAGTTCAGAGTTCTGAGTATATCAAACAACTGCTCAGTTGTGTAATTGTCAGGAGCACCATCACAGGCAGGCAATCTTAATGCTTGGACAAGAACATCATCATCAACCTCATACCTGTGTCTCTCAAATTCAAAAGAGAAACCAGTATTTATTGTATTAACTAGAGCTATATCCCATACCTGCATTACAGCCCTGTAAGATACCTTAGTAGGATTTATGAGAGCATATCCAATTGGACATTGGAGTTAGAAATCCTGTATATCATGAAAAGATTGAGGAAACTGCTGATGTGTAAGTGGAGCCAAGTAGTTGTTGGTTCCAAAAGTGTTGCCATGAATAATGGTTGTTTGGCTGAAGAGGGGTGAAAGCTCAGAAGATGACATGATGTTTGTAAGTGTTGAGGAAGGATGTTCGTTAGGTGTGAACAGTGAGGCTGTGTGTATGATAATATGTGTCACAGAATTTCTTGTGCAAAAAGAAGTTTGCAAAGATCAATTTTATGTAACACATTTGGAGAAGGAAGCTTGGTGAATTAGACTTCTGATAGAGGATAATTACTGAAAAATTGGAGTAAAAAGTGGAGTAATGTGCGAAATCAGCAACAAAGAACGCACTGCTCTTGTAGTAAAACGTTGTGTGACTTTGTTCAACAGTTTATCCACTTTTAAACGGTAATTAAGAAAACAAACACATTTTCAGCATTAAATAATTTAGAAATCATTTTTCAATAATATTCTAAATAAAATAAGCTAACCTGTCATCAGTATTTGGTACCTCTTATCTGTCAGGATTTGAAATCGTCAGGATTTGTCGATTCAAATTCATCGATGTTTGTGAAAACAACTTAAGCTTATTAGAAAACCACAATTTTAATCTCAAGAATCATCAAAGGATAGATGTTAATAGTGTGATATAGAGATTAACAGGCTACACTTAAGAACAAGAACATGCATACACAAATGAAGATCATAGATTAGGTCTTGTAAGCAAAATAAACAAAATGTTATTAATAATTCAAGAGAGTACATTTCATGAATTTTTTTTGATTACATGCAAAAGATGATTACAAGAGAGTCCTAGTCTAATTAGATGAACAAGATGATGTTTATTAGTTCCTCCTACTCTCCATGAAAAGCACAACAAGACGGATGATTTGTTCTTGCCGACGAAGAATTTCTTATCTTTCTTCCTCTAGACGATCGAGATGGAGAAAAAAAATCCATCTTAAAGAACATGAGATCTGTCTGAATCTCCTGTGGAACCGAGTTCCACACTTCGTCAGGAATGGCAGTGATGTGCCATTCTTGCTGTCAGTCATCACAACTAAACTCTACATTGAAGCTCTCATAGTTCAGGAGCATGTTGCAGAGAACCATTTTAGTGATAGAGAAGAGCAATATGAGAAATTAAAGTGAAGAGGATGATTTTTGTATAGACAGAGGTGATTTGACAGAATGAGAATGATGGTTTAAATAACCGAGATTGGAAAAGGAATATCAAAGGACTAGGGGACTGATCAATTATTAAGTGTGGAGTTAACTTAATGATTTAACCAAAAGATGTCTTATTAAGTCGCGTCTCCCTAGAATGATTTGTAATGATGACAATGATATATATATTCATACATGCACAATTAGCAAATAAATTCACTTAATTCATCATGCATATAATAAAATACATCAAATATTCCTGGCTTAATATTTTGAACAACATTTAGGACATATCAGAATTTGATCAATATACATCAGGATTTGATCAAATATAAATTGAAAAGAAGTTATTTGTCCTAACTAACCATACTAAGTTCATTGACAGGCTTTGTAAATGTTGCTTCAGGTAATGGCTTCGTGAAGATATCAGCCAACTGCTGATCAGTAGGAACGAAATGAAGCTCAATTGTTCCTTCCATAACATGTTCTCTTATAAAGTGATATCTGATGTTGATATGTTTAGTAAGAGAGGGTTGCACTGGGTTTCCTGTTATAGCAATAGCACTTTGATTATCACAATAAATAGGAATTTTTGAAAATAATAATCCATAGTCCATGAGTTGATTTCTCATCCATAAAAACTGAGCACAGCAATTCCCAGTTGCAACATATTCAGCCTCAGCAGTTGAAGTAGAAATAGATTTCTGCTTCTTACTGAACCATGAGACTAATCTGCCTCCCAAAAACTGACAGCTCCCTGATGTACTCTTCCTGTCTATTTTGCAACCAGCAAAGTCAACATCTGAATAACCACATAATTCAAAATCAACTTCCCATGCATATCAGAGACCAAGTGATATAGTACCCTTGAGATATCTGAAAATTCTCTTTACTGCAATAAGATGTGGTTCCCTTGAATTTGCCTGAAATCTTGCACACAGACAGGTGGCAAACATAATGTCTGGCCTACTAGCTGTTAGGTACAAAAGAGAACCGATCATACCTCTGTAATTTGAGACATCAACTGCTGTACCTTCATGAGGATCAAGCTTTGTAGCAGTTGTCATTGGAGTAGTTGCTGTTGTACTATCTTGCATATTAAACCTTTTCAGCAGATTCTTTGTGTACTTTGACTGATTGATGTAGATCCCATTATCAATCTGTTTAATTTGCAATCCCAAGAAGTAAATAATCTCTCCCATCATGCTCATTTGATATCTTGATTGCATCAACTTTGAGAACTTATCACACAGTTTTTGATTAGTTGATCCAAAAATGATATCATCCACATAAATTTGACTAAAAGCAGATCTTTACCTTGATTCAGATAAAATAAAGTTTTATCTATTGTACCTCTTTTGAATCCACTTTCCAGCAGAAAGTGAGAAAGAGTCTCATACCATGCCCTAGGTGCTTGCTTTAGTCCATAGAGTGCTTTGTCAAGTCTATAAACATGATCAAGATATTTAGGATCCACAAAACCAGGTGGTTGTTCAATATAGACTTCCTCTTCAAGTTCTCCATTAAGAAATGCACTCTTGACATCCATATGGAAGACTTTAAATTTCTTGTAAGCAGCATATGCCAAGAAGATTCTGATTGCTTCCAGCCTAGCAATAGGAGCAAATGTTTCATCATAGTCAATACCTTCCTGTTGGAAATATCCTTTAGCCACCAATATTGCCTTGTTTCCGATGATTGTTCCATCAAAATCATTCTTATTTCTGAAGACCCACTTTGTGCCTACAATTGACCTGTTCTTTGGTCTAGGCACCAGCTTCCAAACTTCATTTCTTTTGAACTCATTCAACTCTTCTTGCATAGCCATGACCCAATTTGTATCCTTAAGTGCATCTTCTACTTTCTTTGACTCTTCTTTTGAATGTAGATTGTGATATAAACATTCATTCTGAGTTGCACTCCTTGTTTTTACACCATCATCAGGACTTCCAATGATCAGATCAGGAGTATGATCTTTAGTCCATTTTCTGGCACTAGGAAGTATCCTTCTAGAGATAGATGCTCCCCCTGAATTATATGTCTCATCAAGTGCATTTGAGGATCCCCCTGAATCTGTTGTGTTATCTCCTGATGAAGTATTGGGACTTGAATCATATCTATCTGATGTTGAATCAACATTGGATTCTGAAAGACTAGATTGAGAAGAACCTTAAGATGATTCTTCAGTGTTAGTACCATCAGCTGACCCTTGCTGTTTCTCCCCCTCAACATGTGCATGTTCATTAGTACAATGATTATCTTCAGAATCTGAAGGAGTATCAAGATTTGAATCATCAGGGTTTGACAGTTCATTAGAGTTTGATCCAGATTCCACCAATGCATTTTCATTTGCAAAGATTAGACTTTCATGAGTGTCTTCTTCAAAACAAGGAATCTTCTTATCATTAAAAGATACATTTATGGAGACAACTACAGTATTTGTTCTCAGATTGAAAACTCTGTATGCTCTTAATGGCGAGTATCCAACAAAGATTCCTTTATCAGCTTTTGATTTAAACTTTCCTAGCTGATCAATATGAGTTTTCAAAACAAAGCACTTACATCCAAATACATGAAGATGTTTGAGATTGGGTTTCTTTTCTTTCAGCATCTGATAAGGAGTAACACCATGTCTGTTTATCAGAGTGATATTCTGAGTATAACATGCTGTGTTTACTACTTCAGCCCAAAAGTAAGTGGGTAGTTTTGCTTCTCTCAGCAGAGTCCTGCTAGCTTCAATCAAGGTTCTGTTCTTCCTCTCAACAACACCATTTTGTTGAGGTGTACCAGGAGCTGAGAATTGTTGTTGTATGCCTTTGTACTTGCAGAATTCCTCCATTTTGGAGTTCTTGAACTCAGTGCCATTATCACTTCTCAAAATTTTCACTTTATGGGTGGATCCATTTTCAATTTGCCTTTTGTGATCCAGAAGAATTTCTGGAGTTTCATCCTTTCTATGTAGAAAATAAACCCAAGTATATCTAGTGAAATCATCAACAATTACAAGTGTGTACCTTTTCTTGTTGATGGACATTATGTTTACTGGTCCAAAAAGATCCAAGTGTAACATATGATATGGCTCAGAGATAGAAAATTCTATTTTGCTTTTGAAAGATACTCTTCTTTGTTTCTACTTTTGGCAAGCATCAAAAAGACCATCAGATGAGTATAGCATATTTGGTAATCCTCTTACTAGATCCTTCTTGGAAAGTTGATTGATTGAATTGAAGTTGAGATGTGAGAGTTTCTTGTGCCAGTTCCAGCTCTCATCTATTGATGCCTTTGAGATAAGGCAAGTAGCTTCTTTCTCAAGACTTTCATGTAGCCTTGCTTCATATATGTTACCATGTCTGTATCCTATCAAGACAATTTTCTTTGACTTGTTATGAACAACTTCACAGTCTAAGTCATAGAATACCACATGATAACCCATGTCAGTGATTTGACTGATATTGAGAAGATTATGCTTCGTTCCTTCCACCAGAGCTACATTCACTATTGCTACCTTACCAATTATCAAGTTGCCATATCCCAGAACCTGTCCTACATTGCCATCTCCATAAGATACATCTGGGCCAGCTTTCTTCTCAAATTCTGACAGCAGGGATTTATTTCCAGTCATGTGTCCTGAACATCCACTATCCAAGACAAGTGTATTTTTCTTGTTACCCTACAGTCAGAGGAATAATTAATTAGAAGTATTTTTAAGGACCCACACTTGTTGGGCCCTCTTTTTGGACAACTTAAGCCTTTGTGAGTCAGGAGTCCTTCTGACAGTTTTTCCTTTGTCATGATTTGTCTTCTTAGAAGTAGATTTAGTAGAACCAAGAGAATTGAGCACACAAGCAACTTTATTAAAATTAGGCAAAGGTTCATAATAGTTGTGATATAGCTTATTATAGGAACTACAAGTATAAATCGAATGCCAACTACTATCACAATGAAAACAAGGATTTTTTTATTTATAAAATACTGATCTACCCCTAACATCAGACTCAGGAATAGCAGTTTTCATTTTCTTACTCCTCCTGCAATCAATAGCAAGATGATTAGTATTACCACAGTTAAAACAAGTTTTTCTAGGAGCATTGGGAACAACCTTATAATTAGAATCCTTAGAAATACCTTGCTTACCATTCCTGTTTCTTTTAGGACTTTTTACTTGAGGCTTGTTAGTAACCTCAGTTAATTTCTTTTTCAATTGTCTTTTAGACAAAAGTCCTATGTTCTTTTCTTTCTTAACAGTATTAATGGTTTCCTTGTTTTCCTTTCTTTGAGATTTATCACTTACTAATTTTTCTTGTGATGCTGGTGTTGAACCCTTTTCAAAGATGGATTTGGGTTCATCAGCTTCCGAAGAGATAAACTTAACAGGAGTTTTAAGGGTAGTCTCATTCTCAGTGTCAACATCCTTAATTCTATCTACATAACCAATACATTCTTTCCAGTTATTCTTAGATATCATCTCATGAACCTTTTTGCCTGAAGCAGACCAGGCATTAAGAGTTTTTCTCTCATTTTCTAATTCATTTTCTAACATACCGTACTTAGCTTCTAGTACCTTTACTGTATGTTTAGCTTTCTCACATTCTTTCTGAATTTCAATCTGATTTACTAAGTCAGATTCCAACTGATCATTCCTAGACTTTAACATTTCATTTTCAGTTAACAGTCTATTATTCTCTAGAATATTATTTTTAAAATTACCATGGAGAGACTTAAGAATAGATTTTAGTTCAGATATATCTTCAGTATCAAAAGAGAAGAAATGATTTGATACCTTAGACTCAGAGGAAGCAGGATCATCAAAGCTAGCCATCAGTGCATAGCATGTGTCTTTATTTTCAGAATGAGAGGAGTCCATCCAATTTTTACTTGATATAATCAGGGCTTTGTTCTTCCCTTTGTCATGCTTTGTCTTCTTGCACTCTGTAGCAAAGTGACCAGGTTCATCACATTTGTAGCACTTGATTTTTGTCTTGTCTACCTTTCCAGCTTTAGATTTCTTTCCATCTCTTCTTCCAGTTGACTTCCTTTCACCTCCAGTGATCTTCTTCCTGAAGCTTCTATTCTTCTTAGACTTCCTGAATTGCATCCTTTTGAAACCTTTAACCAGCAATGCAGCCATTTGAATGACATCAAAATCTGTCATGTTCTCATCAGTTTCAAAATCAGTATCATCATCAGGATTTGATGATGAATCATTAGTATCTGATTCTGGTAGATTGTTCTTCTTCCTTGCAACTTTAACAGACCTTTCTTTTAAAGCTTTATCATTCACTGTTAAGGCAACTGATTTTCCTTTGCTTCTTTTCCTCTCTTTCCTTTGCTGGACTTCCAAGTCATGAGTTCTCAACATGCCATAGACTTCATCCAGAGTGATTATTTCTAAATCATACTAATATCGTATGATTGAAGTCTAAGTTTCCCATTCTTCATTCAAGGCTCTCAGAAACTTAGTGTTTGAATCATCTCGATCATACACCTTTCTCACCAAAGACAGATTTTTGAGAAGGGTCAGAAATATGTCATAGATGTCAGTGAGACTTTCATCAGGCTTGGCCTCAAAATGTTCATATTCTTGAATCAGAACAACCCTTCTGTTCTTCTTGATGGCCATGGTTCCTTGACATTGGGTTTCAAGAGCATCCCAGATCTCCTTGGCATTCTTATAGGCTATAACCCTGTTTGACATCACAGAATCAAGACTGTTATGCAAAATGTTTCTTACCTTTGCATCTTTCAGCACATCTACTTTCTCTTCTGGTGTCCACTAACTCTTCTCCTTCAACTGATAATGTTCGGTAACAGGAGGAGTTGCAGGCACCAGTTTTGTTGGCATGTAGGGTCCATCATTAATTACTTCGAGATAATCTGGATCTGTAGCTTCCAAGTGCATGAGCATCTTCACCTTCCATGTAGGATAATCAGTCATTTTCAGAATGGGGATTTTAATACTTCATACTTGTTCAGAGACATGTTTAGATCGCTTCTGATTGTAAGTTTATTAGTTTGCTTTGATACTAATTGTTGCCCAGTAAAGATACAATTATTTAAGGGGGTTGGATACAATTGTATAAATGTTTCGAACAAGTATAAAAATATAACAGTTCTTTATATTTCTGATAAAAACTGTTACAAACTCTCTCAAGAAATACTGATGTTCTTGAGAGCTGCTAAGTCATACATTACTCGAGATGCATCATATGTGATGACCTAAACTGTGTTTTTATAATACACAGCTGCTACAAATCAGTCTAGGATATGCATTATCAAATACTAACAGAAAATGATACATATCTTGTAACGCCCCCAAATTCGGGGTCAGGAATCTGGGTCATCATGCCATCCTTCACTCATGTGTAACCTGTATAGATTCAATAATCCAACAGACTCAATCTCATGCACACATACACACACAAGTTATAGCCTTAGAAATGATTTACAAAATGTAATCTTCTTTTATTACACTAAAATGTACTTTACAGGATCTTAAACAATTATTCATAACCTCTACATGAAGTTACAATAATTACTACTAACATCTTATACCTATCTGGATACTCTGGTCCACCTGAGATAAAGCTGTAAGGGATTCTCCCCACGATTTCAAGTGACTAAGTCCCATGCCGTCATACTGGTAATCTGTTGTGTTGTTACATTTAAAAGAAAGCAAGATTGAGCAATAATGCTCAGCCATAATAATCAACAGTATGAAAAGACTGTTAAAGGAAATTATATTACTCCGTACAAGGATATATATTTATTCAAAGTAGTTTTCTTGGTGATACACGTCTCTTTTCAAAAAAATTCTTTGATTGACTTATTAGTCTGCAAATACGTTAATGGTAAACCCATCACCTAGGCTTGGGTTACGGTATTACATCTCAATTCCAATTGGAAGAATATAGGACATTCATTGGAGCCACTGCATACGATGATCAGTTTAGTACGATAAAAGTAACCTTTTCTACTAGTAGAAGGATGACACCTTTATATACCTTGGTTATCACCCTTGCCGCATACGGGTTATGTGTCCTCATTTCGGGTATACACACACTTCGCAAGTCCTTAGGTACATATTGTACCGTCTCCTATTGTACCGTCTCCTACGGTACCAGTAGTCTATCCAATACACTAAGTACTTGGATCCTACCCCTCCTTTGTTCTTTAGGAAATCCTATCTTATCTCGAGAACTCGAACCATATCGAAGTTCCCCCAAGCATTTTTCTTGTTGATAAAAATAGCTTGATTTATTAGTGTATATATGTATATGTATACGTACTTCCGAATTTTTCGAAGGAACTACTAAGGATGTGAGTTGACCGTTGTCAACAGATAATTAAATAAGGGGGTGTTTCTTTTGAAAATATATTCAAATATTTAAATAAGTCGAGATACTATTCTTTGACGATCTGAAATTATTCGAATGATTTTTTGAAAATCAGAAAGTGTTTAAAATCAGGTTCTATGATTTTTAAATCATAAATAAACCCTTTAATAAATAATAATTAATTAGATGATAACTGATAAATAATTAAACCTCGAAGAAGTTTACTTTTAAAAGAATATTTAATAACCTTTAATGTTTAATCAGTTTCGAAATAAATATTCGTTGGGATATGCTTCTCCCATAATAAATGAGTAGGTACATGATATTTAATTACTAGAATGATATAATATAGTTGAGGGAATACGATCTTTGGAAACCATTTTAATAAAAGTTCAAGGTATTTTAATATTTCGTAAGTGGACGTTGAGTCCCTTAATACGTAACTACTATGGACTTTTAATCGTTCTGTAATATCACCGGAATGATTCCCGGGTTTTTATTTTGAAATCCCGACCGACTCTCGGTCTTATAATATACATGTTACGCTATTCTCTAGCATTAACTTATCTCAAATATAACAATTCCGGAATACTTTCGGAGTTTTTATAAACTTACACCGACCAATCCTCGGTCTAAATTTATCGTTTCAAATCCGGTACTTTTATTATACCAAAATCATCATATCTTATGATTCAATATATAAAAATTTATAAATCCCTGTAAAACATTTATCATGCATATATTGCAGTATTTAAAAGCAATCACAACACAACGGTTCTAAAAAGGTAGTGTTTGAAAACTTGTCTGGAATCCAAGATACGTTTTCCCACTTCCTCTCGTTCCGGATTTTCTATTCAACAAATATCATAATATTAATCAGCATTCCTACTCTCATCACCAACTTATATTCTAATAAGTTCAATACTTCATAATTTTCAATATTCGACCGACTCGAAATAAGTATCAATCCTTGGTCGAAACGGACGGTCAAAGTAGTCTTCTAGAGTTGACTTTACCGAATGTTACTATTACGCGACTCGCATTCTATCATTTTTAATAAATCGTAAAATTAGTATTTTAATACGAAACCACCTCGAGGAGTTTTTTGAGTGCCTTTAATATTTATCCTAAAAGTTTCATTTTGATAAAATGAATTTAATTAGGTGAAAAGTATTTCAAAAATTCGGTCAACTACGGAGTTTTACTATTCAAACCGCTTTCACTAAAACGTTGATATCTCTCAAACCGTTAACTCAATTGACACACCGTTTTTGCGTGTGCGATCTAGACAAAATTTAGAACACATCATTTGAAAATAGTTTTCTGGTAACGGGGGTGAAAATCTCGAAGTGGCAGTTTCCTAACAGGGGGTTGTTTTGACATTCCTACTCCGCGCGACCTCGGCTCCGACATTTTTATAAAATTGAAAAATGATTATTTTCACTTGAAATTTTTATGGCAGTTAGGAAACTCAATTTAATACTCTCTCTAAATAGTTCATGATTTATGAATATTTTTAAGTTGATCCTTTTTATTTTTAAAGTTCTTAATTTGTAGCAGTTTTTGTCACGTAAATCACTTTTAGTAAAACGGCCATATCTTTTGATCCGTAAATATCAAGCGATTCAAGTGCCTAAACGATCCTTATAATATTGTCTATGATAATCAAGGATTATTTTCAAGATACTACCGTTTACATCTTCGGGTCTTTCTACAGAAACTTAAAGTTATGTTTTGTTCATTTTAGAGAGATTACGGTTACAATCGGAGTTTCGTTTATGCCTTAAATCTTTATACTACCACCAACAATCAACATATCATCATCACCACACTAACTCCTCTTAAAAACATCATGTTATTGAGGCAACAACAAATAACCTTAAATCTACTTAGCTAAACATCAATATTACAACAATACTCCCACCAAAACTTGGTTTACAACTATATACTAAAAGGATCTTGAACTTAAAACTTAAATAAGGTTGGGTCTAAGATTTATACCTTTATTGAGAGCTTGAGATGTGTTCTTGATGATGGTGAAGTCTTGGGAGTGCTTAGTATAGTTTTTGGAACCTAAAACAACCATTAAAATCAAGAAACCAAAGAAGAGTTACTATTCATACTATTCATTATCAACTTTCTTGATTTTATTTAACCCATCAAACCTTGATAAAAAGAGCTCAAAGATTTATCTTACCTTATTTTGGTTGGTAGGAAGCTTGAGAATTAATGGGAGGATTTATTCATGGCTAGAGCTTGAAAGTTTGAATTTGATTTCTCGGTTTTTGAAAAGGGCCGAATGGAAGAGAAGAAGAAATGGGGAGAGAAAATTTTGTTGCTTCTTGGGAGCTTCTTGAAATAATGTGGTGATATCTTCTAGTTGATTTTTATTCCTTAGTATATATCCTAGGATTTGATCTTGGTTGCCAATCTTGGAGACAAAACTAGCTAGCATTGGTAGATTACAAGCTAAGCCACTTGGTTTAGCTCTTTAGCTCACTATTCGCTAGCCCTTGGTTGATCATCCTATTCTTAGCTTACTATTTGATAAAGTTACCATGGTTACTTTTCTACCATGGTTAGTTAGTGCGTTACGTTTATTTAATCGTTTACGCGTTCGTTCGGTCGCTTAAACGTTTTCGTAATACTTTCTCTTAAATGGTTCGCGACGTAAATCCTTTCGTATTTATTCCTTGTGTTTTGAATTACATGCTTGAATATAAATCCATAGGGTTTTAAATTCGTAATTATATTGTGATTCCCGTAATCCTCGATGATTCAAATATGGTCATTTTTTCAAAGTTTATTGTAACACCCCCAAATCCGGGGTCGGGGATTCGAGTTGTCACGAGTTCCATTTCTCTTAATAACACCCAATCTTAGTAAACAATCAACTACTCTTTACTGTGACCCCACAATAAACACACACACCACAAGTTATAGTCTCAGAGATGAATATCCAAAAATAATCACAAGTCGTTTTATTCCACAATTATAAGCCAATACACCTTAAAAGGGTTTCTGAATAAATTTACATTTATTTGCCATTATTACAATTGATAAAGATACATAAGTCTGGTACATCAAAAGTTGAAAGCCTAGCCTATTGGTAGTTCCTACCTCAGCTACAGCGACATCAACACCTATAGGAAACTGCGGAACGTTTCCTGATCGCTTGCGAATCGGGATCTTGGTCCTGTTCATCTTTTCTATCTGTTGTTGTGTGATGAAAGAAGAAAGCAAGGGTGAACAACAAGCCCACCAAAATAATATGTATAATGATTTACAATATATGAGCATTCTCATAGTACTCATGAAAGTCTTGGTCAAGAAGAAATATGTTACAACTGGTATTTTGTGTAATATTATTTGCGAACTCTGTATAATATTAGAGTCGACAATAAATATATTTATTGATTGTATATTTGTGTGAATGGACTTTGCTGCATTATGAATTACTTTATTTAAAATATGAATTTTTCAAAGCGAGAGTTTTATTAATTTCTCTTATTATTGATTTATAGAGAATATTCTTTACCTTGGGGAAATTATTTTTTTTTAAAATCATTTCATTCACAAATCACAAAAGTGATCTCATAAAATTTCTAAAAAAATCGAGTTATTTTATGGTACAACTTTTATAATTTTCGAAATTTTATTTTATTTTATAAAAAATAAATCTTTGAAATTAGTAGTTTAGTAATTAGCAATTTACATGAATACCCATGCATGCAAATACCCTCCCATTCAACTTAAAGGGCTAAAAAGACAATTCATATCCCACTAACTCTCTTTTATCCACCAAAAGACCAAACTAACCTTACATGCATTTTTGGCTTAGCTTTGGGAGAAGGGCACTCTTGTAAATTCTGAACTCCACTCACATTTAATCAAATCAAAACCACAAAACAAGCACAAGTTGTCATGATCATTTCATTTTTCACTCCACACTTCCACCCTCACCTCACTCTCTCCTCCCTCTCTTCTCTTCCCTCTCGGCTAAACCCCTTCCCCCAACCCCTTCAATTTTTCTTCAATAAATCCTTGCCATTCTAGTATAATTTCACTACTCATTAATATATAATACACTTTCCAAGAAGTTCCATGCTTAGGAGATGAAGTTTAATGCTTGCATGTCTTGTTTTTATGTGATCTCCAAGGAGAAACTCTTTAATTCATGTGGATTAAAGAGTTCTCCATGAGATATACTTTTTATGTGCATAAACTAAGTGTTTCCTTGATTAAAACTCCTTTAAACACTTGCATGCTACTGATCTCTAGTTGTAATGCCATGTTTTACTTTGCATGTTAGAGATAGGGCATTATTTTCAAGAATGATCAAGTTATATATGCTCTCTTTTTCGAAAATATACATGCATGTTTGGTTTGTGATTAAATTCGACCTATATGGGCTAAAAACGAATTATTTCCTTGATATCATTCTTGATCTTAGTTTTTAAAATATAGTATGCATGATCCCTTGAAATAGTTTAGTATTTTAAGTGGAATTTATGAGCTAATAATCCCATTATTTAGTCGAACTTGTTTTTGTGATCATTGTGAGTTGCATGTTAAGTTTTAGTTTGCATGTTGGTGTTATAGGGCATGAATGATCTCCAATATTGGTTGAGGCCTTAGTTTAAAGTCTTATAGAAGTAAATTTGCCTTGGTTGAGATTTAATTCGTGGTTTTGAAGTGGGAGTTAAGTTGGAAAGGCTAGGATAGAATCCTGAAATTTTTCCAGATTTGCATGTGAGTTGTGTGTTGATTTTGAATGGGCATTTCTTAGGAATTGTTAGGCCCAAGCCACGGGGAGTTAGTACTTGGGTTGTAGTTGAGTCCAGAAGCCATTAATTAGAGAAACCCAACCATTTAGTGAGGTGCACACACCAAAACTTAGATTCTGCCAGAACAGGGGACAGATTGAGTTTAGTACGTTTTGGAGATCAAAAAGTTGGATTAAGAGTAAGCCCTCATTAGGAATTGATTACTACTGATACTAGGGAGTTTAAGGAAGAGTTTGAAGTCGAACCATGGAGGTTTAGAGTTAGAACCAATGAGTTTAAGTTAGTCCAAAACAGGGCAGTTTTCAGGACACTCATTTAGAGTTGTGTCAACTTTGAGCTTAGGCCCAAGAAAATCTAGGAAGGCCCTTAGTGTCATTCAAAGTGCACAAGTTAGCTTATAGACTTAAGAATCCAGTAGGTCAATTTTGGTTAGGAATATTCGAGCTTTAGTGGTGTTAAAAACTGAGAGTTGCCTAAGGTGTCGCCATAAGTATGCAAGTGAGAACGCTTTCTTTTAGCGTTTAGTTTTATGGACCCTTTGAGTGAGGCATGAGTGAGCCCTAGTGTTTACATTTAGATATAGGTCAGTATAGTGTTAGGCCAAGGTTTTGGCTAAGAGAATTGGAACCACCAAGTGTAGGCCCTTCAAGAGTCGAGACTAGTTTAGTAGTGTCTCGCAAGTGGAATTGTGGAGATTTGAGAGTGAGATCATTCAAGTCCCGAATAAAGCACCAAGTCTAAATAATAGTATGAGTATACCTATATGTGTTATGTGCTCCAAGGTGCTACTATATGTATATGTGCATGGTGTTGTGTGTTAACTTAGTGTTTTACGCAATATAAGACACCAAGCATTACTTGGAGTCAATTTGTGCATTTGGTGTTAGGGTTGTTTGGTGTCATAAGAGTCCGTAGTAATGAGGGATTCTTATTATTTTGTAGGATCAAGTGAAGATAGGAAGCTTGCCGTCAAGGTCGAGTAGTGCTCCCGTCACTCCCAAGACAAGTCGTGTGTAGTCAAACCTCTCAAGGCAAGTGTCCTTCCCTTGTAAACATTATATTGTGCAAGTGTACTCTTCCTTCGTAATGATAATATGCGAGTGTTTTCCCTTGTTGAATTGATATTATGCAAGTATACTCCTTTTGTTAATTATATGTTATGCAAGTACCCTGAGATACTTATTGGAACCATGATAGCTTGCTTGAATTTGATATTGCCCATTGTTATAAGTACCCGAGCTTGATTTGAGTTGGTATAATTGGTATACCTTGATCACCCCAAACTCATTCAGAAGCATTTCGCACCTTTAATAATCATTCATATACCTTGTTGTATTCCCCTTGACTTAGTCTTTAAATATCCTTATTGATTATACATTATCGAATTTGCTTGCGAACTTGAGAAAGTTAATCCCTTCGAATCATATCACCATTTTCGATTGTTTATCATTTCCCTTCATTAAACCCTGAGATAACGATTCATTTGTACACTTTCCTATTGCCCCTTACTATGATACTCGAACATTGAAATTTCTTTGATACCCTATGATTGTAACCCTAGTTGAGATTCCTACCTTTATGGTTTATTGATTCGAACTCTTTTACAATACTTTCTTCCTTGATTGTTAAACCATTGATATTCATCTTTAATAACCTCTAGTGAGAAGATTGTTCTTCTATCAATAAGAATCTCGTAATCTTAATCCTTTGATTTTTGATCATAACCCTATTATTTGAAATCCTTCGGAATTGGAATGATTGATACCCTTACTTATAATCATTAGAATTTCCCTATGTTAAACTATTGTTACTCAACCCTGATTATTCCTTTAAATCAGTAAATTGTTCCTTTGCATTGAACCCTGAATTGATTTCCTCACCTTGATAGTTCAATTCTTCTGGCAATAAACCTTGACTTAGTACAACTGTTGTTGAGTTTGGCTTAGAATTCCTTAAAGAAGTACTCAATCCTTTCATGCCTAAAGAGCTTTTAAAATGATATTATTTCTGGCATCAAATTTTTATCAAACTGTAAAGTTTTTAAAAGCCAAATTGTCAAAGGGACAATAAATGTTTTCTTGAGAATAGTGAAGATGTTACTGTTTAAGAAATTTATTATCAATCGGCATCAGTTTTTAAAATGATTAAAAAGTTGGGTTTTCAGTCCCAAAGGGGGACAAATGTTTTCTTTAGATAGTGGATCTGGACTGAGACGCGAGTCCTTTCCACACTTAAATTGTAGGCTTAAAAGTTGCCTAGGGATCCCATTAATGTTTTAGAACCCAGCGAGGTTCGGGATTACTTCGCGGCTGATCACCGGCTGTAATCCGTAGCGTCATAAAATGGTTTTTGGATTAAGAAATGATTTTGGAAATGTTTTGTTACAAACAAATGATGCCATCACCCAAAAGTTCATCTCTTATTGCTATTAGCTCAATCTTCACATTGTCACTCTTTCATATGTATCTTGATTCATATTTTGTATCATATTTTTTAGCACTTGCTGAGCATTTAGCTCACTACTTGCTTTCACCCTGATATTACAGCTAGCAGCTATGGTTAGATTCAAGCAGACCGCTCGTAAGTCCACTGGAAATGCTGAGGCTTATTTGAGAGCTCAGGTAGGTAGCTGAAAGTCTATTGTGAGGACCGGTAGTTATGAAGTTGTATTAGTTTGTAGGGTTGGACTGTTCTTCAAACACTAAACCTAGCGATCCTGGATATTGTCTGTAAACAGCCTTTTGTAATATTATTTTATTATTAAGTCATTTATATTGTTAAGTGTAATTTGGGGCTGTGACAGGTCTTGCTCATGTTACAACTGGTATTTTGTGTAATATTATTTGCGAACTCTGTATAATATTAGAGTCGACAATAAATATATTTATTGATTGTATATTTGTGTGAATGGACTTTGCTGCATTATGAATTACTTTATTTAAAATATGAATTTTTCAAAGCGAGAGTTTTATTAATTTCTCTTATTATTGATTTATAGAGAATATTCTTTACCTTGGGGAAATTATTTTTTTTTAAAATCATTTCATTCACAAATCACAAAAGTGATCTCATAAAATTTCTAAAAAAATCGAGTTATTTTATGGTACAACTTTTATAATTTTCGAAATTTTATTTTATTTTATAAAAATAAATCTTTGAAATTAGTAGTTTAGTAATTAGCAATTTACATGAATACCCATGCATGCAAATACCCTCCCATTCAACTTAAAGGGCTAAAAAGACAATTCATATCCCACTAACTCTCTTTTATCCACCAAAAGACCAAACTAACCTTACATGCATTTTTGGCTTAGCTTTGGGAGAAGGGCACTCTTGTAAATTCTGAACTCCACTCACATTTAATCAAATCAAAACCACAAAACAAGCACAAGTTGTCATGATCATTTCATTTTTCACTCCACACTTCCACCCTCACCTCACTCTCTCCTCCCTCTCTTCTCTTCCCTCTCGGCTAAACCCCTTCCCCCAACCCCTTCAATTTTTCTTCAATAAATCCTTGCCATTCTAGTATAATTTCACTACTCATTAATATATAATACACTTTCCAAGAAGTTCCATGCTTAGGAGATGAAGTTTAATGCTTGCATGTCTTGTTTTTATGTGATCTCCAAGGAGAAACTCTTTAATTCATGTGGATTAAAGAGTTCTCCATGAGATATACTTTTTATGTGCATAAACTAAGTGTTTCCTTGATTAAAACTCCTTTAAACACTTGCATGCTACTGATCTCTAGTTGTAATGCCATGTTTTACTTTGCATGTTAGAGATAGGGCATTATTTTCAAGAATGATCAAGTTATATATGCTCTCTTTTTCGAAAATATACATGCATGTTTGGTTTGTGATTAAATTCGACCTATATGGGCTAAAAACGAATTATTTCCTTGATATCATTCTTGATCTTAGTTTTTAAAATATAGTATGCATGATCCCTTGAAATAGTTTAGTATTTTAAGTGGAATTTATGAGCTAATAATCCCATTATTTAGTCGAACTTGTTTTTGTGATCATTGTGAGTTGCATGTTAAGTTTTAGTTTGCATGTTGGTGTTATAGGGCATGAATGATCTCCAATATTGGTTGAGGCCTTAGTTTAAAGTCTTATAGAAGTAAATTTGCCTTGGTTGAGATTTAATTCGTGGTTTTGAAGTGGGAGTTAAGTTGGAAAGGCTAGGATAGAATCCTGAAATTTTTCCAGATTTGCATGTGAGTTGTGTGTTGATTTTGAATGGGCATTTCTTAGGAATTGTTAGGCCCAAGCCACGGGGAGTTAGTACTTGGGTTGTAGTTGAGTCCAGAAGCCATTAATTAGAGAAACCCAACCATTTAGTGAGGTGCACACACCAAAACTTAGATTCTGCCAGAACAGGGGACAGATTGAGTTTAGTACGTTTTGGAGATCAAAAAGTTGGATTAAGAGTAAGCCCTCATTAGGAATTGATTACTACTGATACTAGGGAGTTTAAGGAAGAGTTTGAAGTCGAACCATGGAGGTTTAGAGTTAGAACCAATGAGTTTAAGTTAGTCCAAAACAGGGCAGTTTTCAGGACACTCATTTAGAGTTGTGTCAACTTTGAGCTTAGGCCCAAGAAAATCTAGGAAGGCCCTTAGTGTCATTCAAAGTGCACAAGTTAGCTTATAGACTTAAGAATCCAGTAGGTCAATTTTGGTTAGGAATATTCGAGCTTTAGTGGTGTTAAAAACTGAGAGTTGCCTAAGGTGTCGCCATAAGTATGCAAGTGAGAACGCTTTCTTTTAGCGTTTAGTTTTATGGACCCTTTGAGTGAGGCATGAGTGAGCCCTAGTGTTTACATTTAGATATAGGTCAGTATAGTGTCAGGCCAAGGTTTTGGCTAAGAGAATTGGAACCACCAAGTGTAGGCCCTTCAAGAGTCGAGACTAGTTTAGTAGTGTCTCGCAAGTGGAATTGTGGAGATTTGAGAGTGAGATCATTCAAGTCCCGAATAAAGCACCAAGTCTAAATAATAGTATGAGTATACCTATATGTGTTATGTGCTCCAAGGTGCTACTATATGTATATGTGCATGGTGTTGTGTGTTAACTTAGTGTTTTACGCAATATAAGACACCAAGCATTACTTGGAGTCAATTTGTGCATTTGGTGTTAGGGTTGTTTGGTGTCATAAGAGTCCGTAGTAATGAGGGATTCTTATTATTTTGTAGGATCAAGTGAAGATAGGAAGCTTGCCGTCAAGGTCGAGTAGTGCTCCCGTCACTCCCAAGACAAGTCGTGTGTAGTCAAACCTCTCAAGGCAAGTGTCCTTCCCTTGTAAACATTATATTGTGCAAGTGTACTCTTCCTTCGTAATGATAATATGCGAGTGTTTTCCCTTGTTGAATTGATATTATGCAAGTATACTCCTTTTGTTAATTATATGTTATGCAAGTACCCTGAGATACTTATTGGAACCATGATAGCTTGCTTGAATTTGATATTGCCCATTGTTATAAGTACCCGAGCTTGATTTGAGTTGGTATAATTGGTATACCTTGATCACCCCAAACTCATTCAGAAGCATTTCGCACCTTTAATAATCATTCATATACCTTGTTGTATTCCCCTTGACTTAGTCTTTAAATATCCTTATTGATTATACATTATCGAATTTGCTTGCGAACTTGAGAAAGTTAATCCCTTCGAATCATATCACCATTTTCGATTGTTTATCATTTCCCTTCATTAAACCCTGAGATAACGATTCATTTGTACACTTTCCTATTGCCCCTTACTATGATACTCGAACATTGAAATTTCTTTGATACCCTATGATTGTAACCCTAGTTGAGATTCCTACCTTTATGGTTTATTGATTCGAACTCTTTTACAATACTTTCTTCCTTGATTGTTAAACCATTGATATTCATCTTTAATAACCTCTAGTGAGAAGATTGTTCTTCTATCAATAAGAATCTCGTAATCTTAATCCTTTGATTTTTGATCATAACCCTATTATTTGAAATCCTTCGGAATTGGAATGATTGATACCCTTACTTATAATCATTAGAATTTCCCTATGTTAAACTATTGTTACTCAACCCTGATTATTCCTTTAAATCAGTAAATTGTTCCTTTGCATTGAACCCTGAATTGATTTCCTCACCTTGATAGTTCAATTCTTCTGGCAATAAACCTTGACTTAGTACAACTGTTGTTGAGTTTGGCTTAGAATTCCTTAAAGAAGTACTCAATCCTTTCATGCCTAAAGAGCTTTTAAAATGATATTATTTCTGGCATCAAATTTTTATCAAACTGTAAAGTTTTTAAAAGCCAAATTGTCAAAGGGACAATAAATGTTTTCTTGAGAATAGTGAAGATGTTACTGTTTAAGAAATTTATTATCAATCGGCATCAGTTTTTAAAATGATTAAAAAGTTGGGTTTTCAGTCCCAAAGGGGGACAAATGTTTTCTTTAGATAGTGGATCTGGACTGAGACGCGAGTCCTTTCCACACTTAAATTGTAGGCTTAAAAGTTGCCTAGGGATCCCATTAATGTTTTAGAACCCAGCGAGGTTCGGGATTACTTCGCGGCTGATCACCGGCTGTAATCCGTAGCGTCATAAAATGGTTTTTGGATTAAGAAATGATTTTGGAAATGTTTTGTTACAAACAAATGATGCCATCACCCAAAAGTTCATCTCTTATTGCTATTAGCTCAATCTTCACATTGTCACTCTTTCATATGTATCTTGATTCATATTTTGTATCATATTTTTTAGCACTTGCTGAGCATTTAGCTCACTACTTGCTTTCACCCTGATATTACAGCTAGCAGCTATGGTTAGATTCAAGCAGACCGCTCGTAAGTCCACTGGAAATGCTGAGGCTTATTTGAGAGCTCAGGTAGGTAGCTGAAAGTCTATTGTGAGGACCGGTAGTTATGAAGTTGTATTAGTTTGTAGGGTTGGACTGTTCTTCAAACACTAAACCTAGCGATCCTGGATATTGTCTGTAAACAGCCTTTTGTAATATTATTTTATTATTAAGTCATTTATATTGTTAAGTGTAATTTGGGGCTGTGACAGGTCTTGGTATCAGAGCTATGGTTTAGAGTCCCTGAAAACAGTCCAAATAGGCTATAAGGTGTAGAATATAAATATAGGAAGCGCGAGAGAGTAAGTAGATATTATTCGGGTAAATAGCCAATATTTCCCTTCGTTATATCTCAGCAAAGGATGCATTCGTCTTCATCTTCAGTGCCATCCGACACTATCTCTTTCTCTATGTACGCTGATTCGAGGCTTCAGTTCAATAGGCTTCAGGGGAAGTATGATCGATTGTTGGAGCGACTCGATGTAGCTTTTGAGGATGATACTCGACCTAAGAATGAACCTAAGACGTAGTTGATCATGAGACCTGAGTCCTTGTTGCCGCTCATCAACAATAAGCTCAACGAGATACCAGCGCACCGCGATCGCAGTAGCCAGCATACCATCCAGCTAGTGACAAATGAGCTTCAGGACATAGTGAAGGTACTTCAGAAGCAGGAGTGGATCGAGATTCCAAAGGCTCGTGACAATAGCGAGGAGACTCAGGAAGCAGAAGATTAGGTCGATTAGGAGCTAGATTTCCTAATTTCTTTTCCAGTTGGCTATCATCCTAGTTTTTAAACTCTTGAACTATATAGTTTCCCTATTTCCTTGTTGAACTTTGATATCGTTGTATTTTATTTGAACCTTAATTATTGTGTTGTACGCCGATTTTGCTTTGATGATTAATGCCTTGCTATTTCGTTTCAATTTCACTTTCGTTTACATATCTAGAATTGTCTATCACCTTTATTGCTAATAACCAAAAATCTGAATTGCATGTGAGAACCTTAACTTGTAAACCCCCTTAACATGAAAAAAAATGTTATATTTACAACTGTTTTGTTAAACCGTTTTATTTCAGAATCATGCCACCCAAAAAGACGAGGCAAACTAGTACCTCTACCGACCCTGATATCCTTCGAATATTGGAAACTTTGCAATAGCAAACCCATACACTTGCTCAACAACAACAAACTGCTCAACAAGAATCCCAACAACAACAATTTTGAAACCCAGAGAATCATGAACAACACCAACATCAACCAGATCTACCAGTACCTCCTCAGCCAATAGTAACTTTAAAAGCTTTTCAAAGTGTGAACCCTTCAGCTTTTCATGATACCACTGACCCAGTTGTAGCCAACACCTGGATAAGAGAAATGGAGAGATCTTTAGAATTGGTTAGGTTAGAGGAAGAGCAGAAGACTGTCTATGTTACGTATTTTCTGAAGGGAGAAGTGATCTATTGGTGGGATTCTGTGAAGGCCATGGAAGCAGTTCAGCTAGTTACTTGGGCAAGATTTTAGGATCTATTCTTGGAGAAGTATTATCCCAAGTATATTCAGAAGCAGATGGAAGTGAAGTTTTTGGAATTGAAGCAAGGGAATATGTCAGTCTTGGAGTATGAGAAGAAGTTCAAAGAATTATCAAGGTTTGTGGCCAAGTATGTAGGAACTGAAGAAGAGAAAGCCCAAAGGTTTCAGCAAGGGCTTGAATATTGGATTCGGGATAGAGTGTCGATGTTTGAAATCGATACTTATGCAGGAGTAGTTCAGAAGGCGGCTTTGATTAAAAGTAATTGAGTGCAGTCTAGGAAGGAAAGAGATAAAAAAAGAGAAGGTATTTCAAGGAGAAAGGACGGAATCAGGAGGTCAGATAGACAAGAATATGAAGAGGATTGGATTCCAGAAGGGGTGGAACTCACAGAAAAAAAGGAGAAGTGAGTAAGAAGCAGAATAACAAAGGAAATTTCCAATAGAATCAAGGACCAGCAAGTGAGAATAGGCAGCCAAGGGTTGAATGCAAGCACTGTGGGAAGAAGCATCTGGGAGTTTATAATAAGGTCAACATGACTTGTTATCGGTGCAATAAGAAAGGACATTTGGCAAATGAGTATAGTGCTCAGATAGATTATAAGTCTAAAAGAGTTTGTTTAAGGTCAAAGAATGGAATGAAAGTGGTGTTTAAAGGACAAAAGCAAGAATAATTGTTTCTGACAGCTGTTCAGGCTAACAATTTGCTTAGGAAAGGTTGCGAGGTATTCCTAGCTTATGTAGTGGATTCGGAGAAGGAAGTTCCTAGTATAGAAGCGATTCCAGTGGTGAGAGAGTTTCCGAACGTGTTTCTAGAAGAGTTTCCAGGATTACCGCCAATCGAAAAATTGAGTTTGAGATTAATCTTGCTCCAGGAGCAGAACCAGTTTCTAAGGCACCGTATAAAATGGCCCCAGCATAGATGAAGGAGTTAGCAAGTCAATTGCAAGAACTTTTGGATAAATATAAGGTCCAGTGTATCGCCATGGGGAGCACCAGTTCTGTTTATAAAGAAAAAGGATGGGAGTATGAGACTTGTATAGACTATCGCGAGTTAAACAAATTTACGATTAAGAACATATATCCGCTACCAAGGATAGATGATCTATTCGATCAATTAAAAGGAGCTAAGTGTTTCTCTAAGATTGATTTAAGGTCAGGATACCATCAGTCGAAGATCAAGCTAGAAGATATTCCGAAGACAGCATTCAGGACAAGGTATGAACATTATGAGTTTTTAGTAATGCCATTTGGGTTAATAAATGCCCCAGCAGCTTTCATGGATTTAATGAATAAAGTTTTCAAGAGATATTTGGATAAGTTCGTCGTGGTCTTCATCGAAGACATTTTGATATATTCAAAGTCAGAAGAGGAGCATGAGCAACATTTATGGATAGCTTTGGAGATTCTTAGACAAGAGAAGCTGTATGTCAAATTTTCAAAGTGCGGGTTTTGGTTGCAAGAAGTTCAATTTTTAGGGCTTATAATTGGAAGTGAAGGAATTAGAATGGACCCTAGAAAGATCGAAGCAGTAATGAGTTGGGAGAGACCCAAGACTCCCACAGAAGTAAGAAGTTTTCTAGGATTAGTCGGGTATTACAGAAGATTCATAAAAGATTTCTCAAAGATTGCTACGCCACTGACTAAGCTAATAAGGAAGAACCACAAGTTTGAATGGTATAAGGATTGTGAAGAGTGTTTCCAAGAATTGAAGCAAAGGTTGGTTATCACCCCGATATTGGTATTACCGGATGACAAAGGAGAATTCGTTATTTATAGCGACAATTCACATAAGGGTTTGGGTTGTGTGCTAACAAGGTGATTTTATATGCATCCAGACAGATTAAACCCCATAAATTGAAATATCCTACTCATGATTTGGAGTTAGCAGCTATAGTAATTGCGTTCAAGATATGGAGGCACTACCTGTATGGAGAGAAGTGTAAAATATACACGGATCATAGGATCTTGAAGTATATATTCATTCAGAAGGAGCTCAACATGAGGCAAAGGAGATGGTTGGAGCTTATAAAGGAATACGATTGTTTGATACATTATCACACAGGAAAGGCGAATGTAGTAGCCGACGCGCTCAGCACAAAGGAAAGATTAAATTTGATGGCATTACCAAAGGAGTTGTTTGAATAAAATACAGTCTGATTCAGTTTTTACTTGATGTTGATATTTAGTTTGTTGTTAAATATCAAAGGTGGTATTAATATAGATGACTGATGTTGACTTCAATATGGGATGTGGTGAGCATCAAAGTTCATATTGATATCTAATTTGATATGACATCAAAATGAATATTGATATCAAGAGAATAATCGAATGACCGGAGAAGAGTTATGTACGCAAAAAGATGAGCAAGGGATATTAAAATTTTCATCAAGGATTTGGATTCCTCAAGTAGTTGAACTGAAAATAATGAAATACTGCAGAAAGCTCACAATTTGAGACTTTCAATTCATCCAGGAGGCACTAAGGTGTATGAAGATTTGAAAAAGAAGTTTTGGTAGCTGAACATGAAAAGAGAAATTGTGGATTGGGTTGCGAAATATTATACGTATCGACGGGTTAAAGCGGAACACCAAAGACAAAGCGGGTTAATTCAGCCATTGAAGATCCCAGAATGGAAACGAGAAAATATTGCTATAAATTTTATAGTGGGATTACCTCGGACGAAATCTGGACACGACACCATTTGAGTTATTGTTGATCGCCTTACCAAGTCAGTGTATTTTCTGCCGATCAATGAAAGGACTTCATTCGATAGATTGGTGCATATGTACGTGCATGAGATTGTGTTACGTCACGGCGTTCCAGTATCGATAGTTTCGGATCGAGATCCGCGATTCAACTCAAGATTTTGGAAACAGTTTCAAGAGAATCTTGGCACCAAGCTAAATAGGAGCTTGGCGTATCATCCGCAGACTGATGGTCAAAGCGAGAGGACCATTTAAACAATTGAAGACATGTTACGAAGTTGCGTTATTGATTTTATGGGAAGTTGGGATGAACATTTACCATTGGTAGAGTTCTCCTACAACAACAGCTATCACTCAAGCATTGGCATACCACCGTACGAAGCGTTGTATAAAATAAAGTGATCGCCAACGAATTGGGATGAAGTTGGAGAAGGAGAGATTCTAGGTCCCGAACTGGTCCAACAGATGAGGGAGACAGTCAAACTGATCCAGAAAAGATTGCTTGCTTCTCAAGACAGGCAAAGGAAGTACGCAGATCCTGCTCGAAAGGATGTGAGTTTTCTAGTCGGCGAATCTGTATTGTTAAACGTGTCACCGTGGAAAGGGTTGACTAGATTTGGAAAGAAAGGCAAATTAACACCTAGATATATAGGTCCTGTTGAGATTTTTTTTAACCGAGGAAAGTGGCTTACGAGTTAGTGCTGCCTCCGCAGTATCAGCATGTTTATAATGTCTTTTATGTGTTTTTGTCAAAAAAAAAAAAGAAAAAAAAAAGTATAACCCGGATGTCAATCTTGTAATAGAGTATGAGCCTATAGAAATTCAGGCAGACTTGTCGTATGAGGAGCAACCTGTCAAAATACTCGACTGGCAAGCAAAGAGTCTTAGAAATAAGTCGGTAAAGTTAGTAAAAGTACTTTGGAGGAACCTCAAGGTCGAAGAGTCAACTTAGGAGTTCGAGTCTGATTTGCGTTCCCGGTATCCTCATCTGTTCTCTTAGATTCTGAGGACAGAATCCTTTAAGGGGGAGAGAATGTTACAACTGGTATTTTGTGTAATATTATTTGCGAACTCTGTATAATATTAGAGTCGACAATAAATATATTTATTGATTGTATATTTGTGTGAATGGACTTTGCTGCATTATGAATTACTTTATTTAAAATATGAATTTTTCAAAGCGAGAGTTTTATTAATTTCTCTTATTATTGATTTATAGAGAATATTCTTTACCTTGGGGAAATTATTTTTTTTTAAAATCATTTCATTCACAAATCACAAAAGTGATCTCATAAAATTTCTAAAAAAATCGAGTTATTTTATGGTACAACTTTTATAATTTTCGAAATTTTATTTTATTTTATAAAAAATAAATCTTTGAAATTAGTAGTTTAGTAATTAGCAATTTACATGAATACCCATGCATGCAAATACCCTCCCATTCAACTTAAAGGGCTAAAAAGACAATTCATATCCCACTAACTCTCTTTTATCCACCAAAAGACCAAACTAACCTTACATGCATTTTTGGCTTAGCTTTGGGAGAAGGGCACTCTTGTAAATTCTGAACTCCACTCACATTTAATCAAATCAAAACCACAAAACAAGCACAAGTTGTCATGATCATTTCATTTTTCACTCCACACTTCCACCCTCACCTCACTCTCTCCTCCCTCTCTTCTCTTCCCTCTCGGCTAAACCCCTTCCCCCAACCCCTTCAATTTTTCTTCAATAAATCCTTGCCATTCTAGTATAATTTCACTACTCATTAATATATAATACACTTTCCAAGAAGTTCCATGCTTAGGAGATGAAGTTTAATGCTTGCATGTCTTGTTTTTATGTGATCTCCAAGGAGAAACTCTTTAATTCATGTGGATTAAAGAGTTCTCCATGAGATATACTTTTTATGTGCATAAACTAAGTGTTTCCTTGATTAAAACTCCTTTAAACACTTGCATGCTACTGATCTCTAGTTGTAATGCCATGTTTTACTTTGCATGTTAGAGATAGGGCATTATTTTCAAGAATGATCAAGTTATATATGCTCTCTTTTTCGAAAATATACATGCATGTTTGGTTTGTGATTAAATTCGACCTATATGGGCTAAAAACGAATTATTTCCTTGATATCATTCTTGATCTTAGTTTTTAAAATATAGTATGCATGATCCCTTGAAATAGTTTAGTATTTTAAGTGGAATTTATGAGCTAATAATCCCATTATTTAGTCGAACTTGTTTTTGTGATCATTGTGAGTTGCATGTTAAGTTTTAGTTTGCATGTTGGTGTTATAGGGCATGAATGATCTCCAATATTGGTTGAGGCCTTAGTTTAAAGTCTTATAGAAGTAAATTTGCCTTGGTTGAGATTTAATTCGTGGTTTTGAAGTGGGAGTTAAGTTGGAAAGGCTAGGATAGAATCCTGAAATTTTTCCAGATTTGCATGTGAGTTGTGTGTTGATTTTGAATGGGCATTTCTTAGGAATTGTTAGGCCCAAGCCACGGGGAGTTAGTACTTGGGTTGTAGTTGAGTCCAGAAGCCATTAATTAGAGAAACCCAACCATTTAGTGAGGTGCACACACCAAAACTTAGATTCTGCCAGAACAGGGGACAGATTGAGTTTAGTACGTTTTGGAGATCAAAAAGTTGGATTAAGAGTAAGCCCTCATTAGGAATTGATTACTACTGATACTAGGGAGTTTAAGGAAGAGTTTGAAGTCGAACCATGGAGGTTTAGAGTTAGAACCAATGAGTTTAAGTTAGTCCAAAACAGGGCAGTTTTCAGGACACTCATTTAGAGTTGTGTCAACTTTGAGCTTAGGCCCAAGAAAATCTAGGAAGGCCCTTAGTGTCATTCAAAGTGCACAAGTTAGCTTATAGACTTAAGAATCCAGTAGGTCAATTTTGGTTAGGAATATTCGAGCTTTAGTGGTGTTAAAAACTGAGAGTTGCCTAAGGTGTCGCCATAAGTATGCAAGTGAGAACGCTTTCTTTTAGCGTTTAGTTTTATGGACCCTTTGAGTGAGGCATGAGTGAGCCCTAGTGTTTACATTTAGATATAGGTCAGTATAGTGTTAGGCCAAGGTTTTGGCTAAGAGAATTGGAACCACCAAGTGTAGGCCCTTCAAGAGTCGAGACTAGTTTAGTAGTGTCTCGCAAGTGGAATTGTGGAGATTTGAGAGTGAGATCATTCAAGTCCCGAATAAAGCACCAAGTCTAAATAATAGTATGAGTATACCTATATGTGTTATGTGCTCCAAGGTGCTACTATATGTATATGTGCATGGTGTTGTGTGTTAACTTAGTGTTTTACGCAATATAAGACACCAAGCATTACTTGGAGTCAATTTGTGCATTTGGTGTTAGGGTTGTTTGGTGTCATAAGAGTCCGTAGTAATGAGGGATTCTTATTATTTTGTAGGATCAAGTGAAGATAGGAAGCTTGCCGTCAAGGTCGAGTAGTGCTCCCGTCACTCCCAAGACAAGTCGTGTGTAGTCAAACCTCTCAAGGCAAGTGTCCTTCCCTTGTAAACATTATATTGTGCAAGTGTACTCTTCCTTCGTAATGATAATATGCGAGTGTTTTCCCTTGTTGAATTGATATTATGCAAGTATACTCCTTTTGTTAATTATATGTTATGCAAGTACCCTGAGATACTTATTGGAACCATGATAGCTTGCTTGAATTTGATATTGCCCATTGTTATAAGTACCCGAGCTTGATTTGAGTTGGTATAATTGGTATACCTTGATCACCCCAAACTCATTCAGAAGCATTTCGCACCTTTAATAATCATTCATATACCTTGTTGTATTCCCCTTGACTTAGTCTTTAAATATCCTTATTGATTATACATTATCGAATTTGCTTGCGAACTTGAGAAAGTTAATCCCTTCGAATCATATCACCATTTTCGATTGTTTATCATTTCCCTTCATTAAACCCTGAGATAACGATTCATTTGTACACTTTCCTATTGCCCCTTACTATGATACTCGAACATTGAAATTTCTTTGATACCCTATGATTGTAACCCTAGTTGAGATTCCTACCTTTATGGTTTATTGATTCGAACTCTTTTACAATACTTTCTTCCTTGATTGTTAAACCATTGATATTCATCTTTAATAACCTCTAGTGAGAAGATTGTTCTTCTATCAATAAGAATCTCGTAATCTTAATCCTTTGATTTTTGATCATAACCCTATTATTTGAAATCCTTCGGAATTGGAATGATTGATACCCTTACTTATAATCATTAGAATTTCCCTATGTTAAACTATTGTTACTCAACCCTGATTATTCCTTTAAATCAGTAAATTGTTCCTTTGCATTGAACCCTGAATTGATTTCCTCACCTTGATAGTTCAATTCTTCTGGCAATAAACCTTGACTTAGTACAACTGTTGTTGAGTTTGGCTTAGAATTCCTTAAAGAAGTACTCAATCCTTTCATGCCTAAAGAGCTTTTAAAATGATATTATTTCTGGCATCAAATTTTTATCAAACTGTAAAGTTTTTAAAAGCCAAATTGTCAAAGGGACAATAAATGTTTTCTTGAGAATAGTGAAGATGTTACTGTTTAAGAAATTTATTATCAATCGGCATCAGTTTTTAAAATGATTAAAAAGTTGGGTTTTCAGTCCCAAAGGGGGACAAATGTTTTCTTTAGATAGTGGATCTGGACTGAGACGCGAGTCCTTTCCACACTTAAATTGTAGGCTTAAAAGTTGCCTAGGGATCCCATTAATGTTTTAGAACCCAGCGAGGTTCGGGATTACTTCGCGGCTGATCACCGGCTGTAATCCGTAGCGTCATAAAATGGTTTTTGGATTAAGAAATGATTTTGGAAATGTTTTGTTACAAACAAATGATGCCATCACCCAAAAGTTCATCTCTTATTGCTATTAGCTCAATCTTCACATTGTCACTCTTTCATATGTATCTTGATTCATATTTTGTATCATATTTTTTAGCACTTGCTGAGCATTTAGCTCACTACTTGCTTTCACCCTGATATTACAGCTAGCAGCTATGGTTAGATTCAAGCAGACCGCTCGTAAGTCCACTGGAAATGCTGAGGCTTATTTGAGAGCTCAGGTAGGTAGCTGAAAGTCTATTGTGAGGACCGGTAGTTATGAAGTTGTATTAGTTTGTAGGGTTGGACTGTTCTTCAAACACTAAACCTAGCGATCCTGGATATTGTCTGTAAACAGCCTTTTGTAATATTATTTTATTATTAAGTCATTTATATTGTTAAGTGTAATTTGGGGCTGTGACAAAATGAACCAAGTTTGATATCTTAATGCGATGAAGTCGCAAAATATTCAGTATATATACATATATACTTTTCAAAATCTTGGAAGTCCTCTTCCATGCATAATATACACAGAGTTCCAGTTTATAACTGTATAAAACTATCGTTGCAAGGTGATCTCATATATCTAACCTTGTCTCAACATTTTTCTGAAAATCCTTGACATGCATAAGATAATCATTTACTAGATATAAGTTTAAAAGATGAAGTTACAAGATACTCCAATATACTTATATCTTTTCCAAATACTACTTGAACTACCACCGTTCAAGTTATAATTAGTTCAAAAGTTCATCACATAGATGAGACTACACGATAATACTTGAATAGATTCAATCTTTAAAATATCATCAAAATAAAATGAAGTTATGAGATACTTCATTTGATGCAAACATCATTTTGAAAACTTGACCCTGCCAACACTCAACAATCGCCCAACCGTAGCCTTTCTATCGAAGTGCTCTGGGTAGTGTTGCAGAAATATCCAATTGGATGAGGAACTCATTACGGGAGTTTGCCGCGCCAGGAAGACCACTTACGATGATCAGTCGTAGTAGTACAACCCCACCATTTTCTACATGTAGAGGAGAACCTGTCGGATTTACTTGTCAACCTAACACTGGACTCCTAAGGAATGGACCGTCTTAGCGGAACTTCCAGGCCATTTTGGGCCAATATAATAAGGCTGGGCCGGTGCCACTCAACCACTTATGCCACTCCTAGTTCAGATGAAATCCATGACTCTGAAACGTAAAGCTCGTCCCCCCTTCCCCCAAGTAGAAACTTGTTGATACGGCTCCACCAAGAAGTCATATCTAGTTGGAAAGGAAAACTCACCGATATTTCCCAGGCGATGCCTGTTAATGGATTAACTTGTTCCAAGAATTTACTTCCCGAGTATTGGGTAAGTAATCAAAAATTCTTTTATCAAGACAGCAACCTTGTTGCGAATATAAAACACACCACAGAGCCGGATCCCTCAGGTTTTGAGCGAGTATTTAAATCTCCTTCGAAAGGAGGATCTTAAATATAAAAATGAGTTTTGGGATCCGCTCTAACTTTTAAAATCATTTTGAAGACTCGCAAAACATTTTTAAGAATGTTCGGAGTGATGCTGATTTGGTAAAATAAATCAGTCCCAATATATTAGAAAATATCTGAATATTATTATTTAAATAATATTCCCATAAAGAATAAGCGTTATAAAAATAATTGAAGTAGAAGTTGTAAAACTTATACTTGAAATGAATCTTAAATAATCAAAGATGTACTTATACGAAAGTAATATCTTTATTTGAATAATCAAAAGTAAGTTTGATTATTGACACATTATTCTTTAATAAAATAAAGAATATTAATTAGTAAATAATCAGAGTCATAAGTCCTCGAATGAATATTCAAAATAATATTTATTAATAAAATAAACGGAGTCATATGTCCTTGAATGAATATTCAAAATAATATTCAATAATAAAATAAACGGGGTCATAAGCCCTCGAATGAATATTCAAAATAATATTCATTAATAAAATAAAGTTGTTATTCCTAGTGGACTAACAATGAGATTTACAGAAGGGGGGTTGCATGTAAATCTAAAAACTTTTTCAAGTTTTGAGCGGTTTCAAAGGTTATGTGTTTAAGATAAACAAGTGTATGAATTGCTTTAATCTAATACAGACAGATATATATTCAAACACTAATGTAAAGAACACAACAGACCTTAAAAACTTTTCTGGTGGATTGTTGTTCCACCAGAGATGGTATTTCAGAAAATCTGTGATTCAAGAAGTTGATCACAGCTGCGTCCTAGTACAAACTAGATAATTTTTCTCTCAAGATTTTTCTAAACAGTTCTGGAAAAATTCATATCTAATTACTAGCTGCTACTTGGTTTATATATCACCAAGTTTACAAGTGAAGACAAAGATAAAAAGTACAATAATAAAATAAGTTCTCCACTTGTTTCTACTCCGTTTTACTCTAGTGCATTGTTGACTATTGCCTCTTTATGCTAGAGTAGAACGGCTGCTTTTTCTGATGTTCCTGAATTAGGCTACCACATCTCAGTTGTCTCTGTCAACCCATGTGCCTCTGTTTGTAGGTACAACTACCACTTGTCAACTGCTATTTAACAGAACATCCGTTGAAGCCTTCATCCGTTGATGGCTTTATCCGTTGATGTGTTAGCAGTTAAAGCTCTATCCGTTGATGCACTCATCCGTTGAAGGATGTTATCCGTTGAAGCTTTAGAGACATCCGTTGAAGCTTTGTTTCTCATCCGTTGAAGGTCTTTAAGTTATCCGTTGACACAATTTCATTTATACAAGATTACAAGGCATGAAATATTTATAATTGGCCTTCCTATCTACATATCCTCTAGTAGTCAACATGACTTATAATTTCCCTCAACATTTAAGAATTATATCTCAAATTCAGAGACTGAAATGTGCTACAACACTAGACTTATTTCTAAATAAAGCTACACCATCAACGGATAGCCAAAATGGTCTTATCCGTTGAGGCTACAAACACTAGATTTCTACTTAAGTGTTTTGTTAAACATATCATCAAACTAATGCACATATATTCCTAACAATCTCCCCCTATTTATGTCTATAAGAATTGTAGACATAAATTCAAGGTTAACTTGATGATAACAAAACACTTAACAAATATATGAACTGAAACTAAGTAGAAATTTAAAAGTGCTGCAAAAGTGTATGTACTAGAAGGTAATTGAAGATTTACAGTATTTCCAAGGGTGCTCCTCTAGCCTGAGCAAATCATCTTTTTCTTCTTTGTTCCCTGGTTTTCTTTCCTAGCCCTTTGTCATTTTCCTCAATTTGGAGTTGGAGTTGTCTGAAGAATTCAGATTCATCTTCATCACTGATATCCAACTTAGATTGCATTTCTTTGAGAGTTTCATTGCTGGCAATCTTGAGTTGGTCTTCAAGTCTGAAAAATCTTCTGACTCCTTTATCATCTCTGAATTCCATCAACCAATGAGGTGATTTGTGAATTGTAGTTCCCCTTTCTTGAATGAGTAAGGTTCTGGGCAAAGCATTGGGCTCCCTCCAAGTTTTCCTTATGTTGGCAATCTTGTTGAGAATTTCAGTCTTGGCAGTTCTGGTAAAGCCAGAATCCTTTTGTATGGCTGAAAAGACTCTGATCAAGGTAGAGTAGCCTTCATTCAGAATCCTGTAGAGAGGCCATGTTCTTTCCCCAGCTCCTTTGTATCTGAACACCAATCTCTCTGGTAGCTGTCTGTAGGCAGCAATTCCCCTTACATCCTCCAGCTCATCCAGATAGAGTTCAATGTCTGAAATTTCTTTTATGTCACAGATGTGAACATAATCATCTTTAGAAATGGGTGGCTTAGGGTTAGGTTTATGTTTTTGAGTGAATTTCTTAGAGTTTAGGGGAGGTGTAGATTTGGATTTTCTTTTTTGTTTCTTTGGTAGTGGAAGAGTGGTTAAAAAGGTAGGCAAATTGATGGTGTCCCAATCAATAGGTTCCTCTTTTGGGATGATTGGTTCACCATGGATGTTTATAGTGGGATCAGCAACAAAGGGTTCAGGTATGGAAGGTAGAGATTTAGTTTCTTCAGTGTTGTCTTCACTCCTTCTATGTGCCTTGGCCTTTCTTCTGTTTCCCTTCTACCATTCCTCTTTTTCCTCCATACTTTTACCAAATATACTCCCAAAAACCTCATCTATGTTTGTAATCTTGTCTTCACCCCTGACTTCAATTTCTTTCTCATTTTCAACTAGACTTGACTTTAGCTTTTGTTCAAGCTTTGCTTGTGCTCTTTTGTCAGCCTTGAGTTTTTCAGCTTCTTTCTTTAACCTTTTGGTTTCTTCCCTCTTGGCTATTGAGAATTTGGGATGTCCTTGCATCACACATATGATCTTTCCCTCTCTAAAGATAATAGCCATGTTTCTCCTTACTGCCTCATCCATGGTCTCCTTGTGTTTTATGATGCTAGCACCCAAAACTTTGTCTTCATCAGGCTTTGGAAGAGGAAAGTCCACTTCTTCCATTTGAGCAAAGTCTAGAGGGTTCTTTGTGGAGTCCTTGCTGGATCTAGTGTTGGGCTTGAGAACCATAGGTTTTAGATTCTTGAAAGAAGTCTCTCCAACCTTATTTCTCCTTTCTGGCTTGTGCTCCATATTGATTGGTTCAACCTTTGTGCTATGTTTCACAGATATTGATTTATCTTGTGTAGAGCCAAACAACTGTTGCATCCTTTCATCAATTCTCCTCCTTTGCTCTTTCACTTGAATTTCAGCTGCTGCTAGCTGGATTAAATCAATTCCATCAGGCTTTCCTTTGATTTGAATGATTGGAGAAGTAGTGATGGCAGGAACTAGCACTTTAGATATTTGGATTTTTGTAGATGGCTCTCCTTCCCCTTCCCTTTTACTCTCCCCCTTTTTGTTATTATCAAGGAGAGGGGTCAAGCCCTGTGCTTTTGCCAGCTGCATAAGTAGATTTGTTTGAGATTGTTGGTTGTGAAGAATGGTGGCCACAGAATCTTCAATAACTTAAACTCTGTCTTCCAATTTGGCCAGCCTCTTTTCAGTATGTGATTCCTTTTTCAATCTCAACAAAATGTCCTGCATTGTACCATAGGGCATGACTGAATCCAATTTTTCAGAATTGTAGGATTTCAAGTCAGCAATATCCTTTCTGAGTTCATCCACACTCAGATTCTGTCTTACTTGCTGCAACTTCATGAGATGCAGTGAGTCCAAGTGAGCTGTAAGGATAGCCTTTGTACCTGCATGAGAAGTTTTATGAATGGCCTGTTGGATAGTACTGATTTGTTTGACTAAGGAGACATTGAATTGCCCTATTGTATACTCCTTTGTTAAGGCCCATTCAGGTAGATTTGGAATAGAACTAGGGCCTTCATCTCCCCCTAAGTTCATGCTTCCATCAGAAGAAACAAAGTCATCATCATCAGAATTTACTCCAAATTCTTCAGATGACTCACCAGCTTTTGAAGGCATCTTGTTAATAGCAGCTTTGTCCCTTTGAAGAGATGCTGTTGTATGTACTAGATGTAGTGTCTTTTCTGCCTCCACATTGCCCTGTGCAGCCAATAATTGATAGGCTGAAACAGGATGAGTAAAAGTGTCAGCATCCAAGGAAATGTTATCAATTACAGCTTTGTAATGTTGCTGAAATTGTCTTTCCTTTTCAGCATCATTCACAATCATTGACTCACTAGCAATGGCTGGATCCATCCTTATATCTGCTGTACCTGCTTTTCTCTCATTTTATCTATGTTCTTGCATCAGGGGCTCCCTCTGGCTCACACAACTCACTCCCTCACCTTCACCTACTAAGGTGGTACTCCTCTCACTTACTTTTGCCATGCTGGAAAAAATAGCATGCATATTTGAGCTCTCAATCTCTCCTTTTGCCTGGGAGCAACCCAGCCTCTCACTCGAATTGTCACTCCCTTCCCTCAGTCCTAGAAGTGATTGTACAGTAATCAAGTCTTCTACACTTGGAATTGTTTCAGTTGTGTGTGTAGAGACTATCAACGGATGCGGAATAGCCGTTGAAGGTGAAACTGATGGTATCAACGGATAACTGCTGTTAAGCTTATCCGTTGAAGAACAACCACTTGTCAACGGATGAGTGATATCCGTTGAAGAAGGAAAAGAAGTTGAAATTGAAAGTGATATAACTGTTGAATCTGTGTAGATTGATATGAGTTTTGGTGACACAGATCCTTCAATTACATCTGAAAGAATTTGCGGGTGATCCAACAAATCATCTAAAAGATGATGATCACCTGTATTTGAGTGGGGCTCCTCCCTGAGTTGTAAAGAGGGAGAATCAGGAATTGATGGGAATAACATATCCACATCTAGAGATGGTGAAGAAGTGTGTGGTGATTGATGTGTGTTAATTGTGAGAGAATGGGGCTGTGACTCCACATTTGTTGGAGCCACATCAAACTGAGTTTGAGAAGGTATAGATACAGATGGATGTATCTGTGCAGTGTGTGCACCCTGTGTAGAAGATTGGGTTCTGGCACTTTTTCTTCTAATAAAGGCTTTTGTTGGTGAGTGTTTGGCTTTATTGTCCCTCCCTCGTTTGTTCTGTGTTCCTGGTTGGGAACTATTTTCAATAGTTACATCCTTTTGGGAGGATGCAGCTAGGGATATGCTAGTAACCCTTTCAACCACCACAGCTTTTTGAGAAACTGTGGCTTGGCTAGCTTGGGAAGCACTTATCTCTCCTTCCTTATCCTGGGGGTTTCTTTGATGTTCACCCCTCCCCTCACCACTCACACTCTGTTCACTCCCCTCAGGGTTAATGGTAGATGTTATAACTGTTGTCTTTTGAGAAACAACAGAGGTAGTTTTCTTTGTCTTTGATTTTGAAAGTTTAGTTTTGGTGACCTTGGTAGGAATCTGTTGGGGCATTGTCACAGATTCCATGGCCACACTAGAAGATAAAGAAATAAAGGGGTTGGAAGAAGTAGGAGTTGTAGAAGCAATTACCTCACTTACCTGAGGTGCGTTCATGATTGGTAAGTATACCAATGGCACACTGCTGTTGAGATCCATTCTCAATAAATCTGCAAGAACTCTTTTCTCTTGTGCCCAGCACTTGAGTTTATTATTCTCATTGGTTATGACCAAACCTTCAGCAACATGGTTAGCCAATAACATAAAGAATCTAGCATAATAGATGTTATTAGATCTATTAGCTTTGTTACCTAATCTAGTACCCAATTCTAGCATAACATAGTTGCTAAAATTAAAATACCTATCAGAAACAAGCATATGAGCATATTAACAAGAGATGAAGTTATGGCATCAAAATTGCTAATTTTCCCAGAGAAAACCTTGATAAAGGCATCCCCAAGAAAACTCCATTCTTTCCTAAGGCCTTTTCTTTTAATACTCCCTAAACTAGCAGAGTTAAGAGAATAACCTATAAAATCTAACATGCTGGATACATCATTATCAGTGTGTGGTGTCATGGCATTGTTCTCAGGTAATTTAAAACATGCTAGTAAATCATCACAGTTAACACAGTGATTTTTACCTTTGAGAGTGAAGGAGATAGTCATATCTATTGGGTTGAACTCAGCAGTTGTCCAAATCTCCTCAACTACTTCACAGTAAATCGTTGGGGCTTCCAGCATTGCATAGCTAAGTTTACAGTTTTTGATGAAGTCCATCATTTTGTGATAATCGGAATGGGCTTCATTCTTTTCTACCAAAGCTATGAAATTGTTCTTCTCATAGATGAATCCGGATTGAGACATAATCTTTACTACTGGTGCCATTGTTGTGAGTAGAATTTGCAGAGAATAACTTGAAGGTTTTGCAGAGAGAAAATGGTAAAAGCTTTGAAATTTCAAGAAAGCGTAAAGTAAAAATGAAAAATCAGAAGGGCTTATATACTTTCTCAAATTAAAAAGCATAAATAGAAGATTAAACAATAAATATATGTAAGTGAATTTCAGCCGTTTAAGAATAAACTGTAAGTATTCTAAAAACTACCTTTAAAACAAATACATACAGCTGTATGTATGAGTATCAACGGTTAAGACAATAGAATCAACGGTTGTGAAACACCTCAATCGACTGATGTGATATTTCAACGGATAAAGTAATCTGTCATCCGTTGAAGAGCACTTCAGTTTTATCCGTTGACGGAAAAAAAAAAATTCCAGAAATGTATATGTCTTTCAACGGATAATGAACATCCGTTGACAGAACAATTTTGACTTTCAACGGATAGGGAATATCCGTTGATGGAATAATCTGTGTTAAAAATCAAATTTGTTCTAGCAGCTATTACATTTCAGGCTTCAATTCAAATTGCAATAAGGACATGAATTTTAAGAGTAATTAAGCATACCTAGCTCACTTACCAATCTTGTGAATGTTGATTCATCAAGTGGCTTGGTAAATATGTCTGCAATTTGTTGTTCACTTGGAACAAAATGAAGTTCCACTGTACCTTTCATCACATGTTCCCTAATGAAGTGGTACTTGATATCAATGTGCTTGGTTCTTGAGTGCTGCACTGGATTTTCAGTAATGGCAATGGCACTTGTGTTGTCACAAAATATTGGAATTTTGTCAACAGTCATACCATAGTCAAATAACTGGTTCCTCATCCATAGTATTTGTGCACAGCAACTACCAGCTGCAATGTACTCAGCTTCAGCTGTTGATGTGGAAACAAAACTCTGCTTCTTGCTGAACCATGATACAAGCTTGTTCCCTAGAAATTGACAGGTGCCTGTTGTGCTTTTCCTGTCTATTTTGCAACCTGCATAATCTGCATCTGAGTAGCCAATTAGATCAAAACCAGACTCTCTAGGGTACCAAATTCCTAGATTTGGAGTCCCCTTGAGATATCTGAGAATTCTTTTAATGGCCACTAAGTGAGATTCTTTAGGGTCAGCTTGAAATCTAGCACAGAGACATGTAGAAAACATTATATCAGGTCTACTAGCAGTTAAATATAAAAGTGAGCCAACCATGCCTCTATAACTTGTAATATCCACAGACTTTTCAGCCTTGTTTAATTCAAGCTTAGTGGCAGTGGCCATGGGAGTTTTTGCAGGTGAACAATCCATTAAGTCAAACTTCTTTAAAGGATCATAAATATATTTAGTTTGACTAATGAAAATTCCACCACTAACTTGTTTAACTTGTAACCCAAGAAAGTAAGTTAGCTCTCCCATCATGCTCATTTCATATTTACTTTGCATTAATTTAGCAAACTTTTTACAAAGCTTATCATCTGTAGATCCAAATATAATATCATCTACATAAATTTGTACAAGTATCTTAGAGCCATTAACATTTCTAAAGAAGAGAGTTTTGTCAACAATACCTCTTGTGAAATGATTATCTAGAAGGAACTTTGACAAAGTCTCATACCAGGCTCTAGGTGCTTGCTTTAGTCCATAGAGTGCTTTCAACAGATAATACACATGGTCTGGAAAATTTTGATCTTCAAAACCTGGAGGTTGGCTTACATAAACTTCTTCCTCCAATTCCCCATTTAGAAATGCACTCTTGACATCCATCTGATAGACTTTGAAATTGGTATTAGCTGCATAGGCTAGAAAAATTCTGATGGCTTCAAGTCTTGCAACTGGAGCAAATGTTTCATCAAAATCTATTCCCTCTTGTTGAGAATAGCCTTTAGCAACCAATCTGGCTTTATTCCTTATGACAATGCCATTTTCATCCATCTTGTTTCTGAATACCCATTTTGTGTCAATGGAACTCTTGTTCTTTGACTTGGGTACCAGCTTCCAAACTTTGTTTCTCTCAAATTGGTTCAGCTCTTCCTGTATAGCTAATATCCAATCTGGATCCATTAAGGCTTCTTCCACTTTCTTAGGTTCCTCCTGAGATAGAAAATTACTATACAGACATTCATTTTGAGTAGCTTTTCTTTTTTGCACTTTAGATGATGCATCACCAATGATCAGTTCAAAGGGATGATTCTTGGTCCATTTCCTTTGAGGTGGAAGATGTGCTCTAGATGAGGTGGCCTCAGTATTGTCGTGATGTGAGACAGAGTTTTGATCAGTTGAAACTCCCCCTGAGTTGTTGGTCCTTTGCAGGGAACTTGGAGTTCTATCAACTGATGATGTAAATCGATTATCCGTTGATGAACTATGATCAATGGATGCTTCATTATGTACTTCAACGGATGATGCACTATGTCTTTCAACGGATACTGCATTGCCTCTATCAACGGATGCAGAATTCTGACTTTCAACGGATGCAGTATTTTGTGCATTATCCAAGGGCATATCTTGAATCCCTTTTGAAGTGTCATTTCCATCAATCTCCTCTTCACTATCATCACAATATATCTCAATGTTGTCAAATTTGAGTCTTTCATGGTGTCCCTCATCTGTTAGTCCATCAATCTTTTTATCATCAAACACAACATGCACAGATTCCATAACAATGTTGGTTCTTAGATTGTAGACCCTATAAGATTTTCCAGCTGAGTAACCAACAAATATCCCTTCATCAGCCTTTGCATCAAACTTCCCTTTATGGTCAGATTGATTTCTCAGTATAAAGCATTTACATCCAAAGACATGAAGAAAGTTTAGAGTTGGTTTTCTTCTCTTGAACAACTGATAAGGAGTCATGCCTTTAGCTTGATTGATCAAAGAAATATTCTGAGTGTAGCAGGCACAATTAACAGCTTCAGCCCATAAATATGTTGGTAACTTTGATTCTTCAAACATTGTTCTGGCAGCCTCAATTAAAGATCTGTTCTTTCTTTCAACTACCCCATTTTGCTGAGGTGTTCTTGGAGCTGAGAACTCATGCATGATTCCATTTTCTTCACAGAACAGCCTCATTGTCAAATTCTTGAACTCAGTTCCATTGTCACTCCTGATATTCCTAACCTTCAAGTCAGGATGATTATTGACTTGCCTGATGTGATTGATAATGATTTCACTTGCTTCATCCTTTGATCCAAGAAAATAGACCCATGAAAACTTTGAGAAATCATCTACAATCACCAAGCAATATCTTTTTCTTGCAATTGATAATACATTGACTGGTCCAAACAAATCCATATGTAGCAGCTGTAATGGTTCATCAATTGTTGTTTCAAGCTTCTTTTTGTATGATGCTTTCCTTTGTTTGCCTTTCTGACAAGCATCACACAAACCATCCCTTGAGAATTCAACAAGAGGAATTCCTCTAACTAAGTCCTTTTTGACTAGATCATTCATTGTCTTGAAATTCAAATGGGATAGCTTCTTGTGCCATAGCCAACTTTCAGCTGAACTTGCTTTGCTGAAGAGACAAGTAATAGATTCTGCATCTGTAGAGTTGAAGTCAGCTAAGTACACATTTCCTTTTCTAACTCCAGTTAGAACCACTTTGTTGTCTTTCTTACTGGTGACAACACAGGCTTCTGAATTGAAGGAAATTGTATTCCCTCTATCACATAGTTGACTGATGCTCAGTAAGTTGTGCTTGAGACCATCAACTAGTGCAACTTCATCAATTATGACATTCCTTGTTGAAATCAAGCCATATCCCATAGTAAACCCTTTGCTGTCATCTCCAAAGGTTATGCTAGGGCCAACTCTCTCCTTAAACTCTGTGAGCAGGGAGAAATCTCCTGTCATGTGTCTTGAACAGCCACTGTCCAAGTACCATAGATTTCTTCTTTTTCCCTGCACACCATAAAATCAATCAAGTTGATTTTGGTACCCAAGTTTCCTTGGGTCCATTCTTGTTAGCCTTTCTCCTAGACTTCATTCATCCTGCATCTTTAGACTTAGGTAACTTTGAGTCAACCTTGATCTTAGATGTAGTTAGTTGAGGTGTAGGGTTAGTCACAGAATCATTTAGCACATTTGGAATTTGATAAGGCATGGATTGTGCAAGCATGTTATTCCATATTGGCATATTGTATGGCATTTGAGGCATACTAAATGCAGCAAGATAAGGATTGTTAAAATATGGCATGTTTGCAAAATGTGCATAAGGATTCTGATGAGACATAACAGGCATAGCATGCAGAGGTGATGCAGACATATTAGGCATGGAAGAGGGCACAGGTATGGGAGTTTTCTTAATAGATTTGCAATTAGCAGATAGATGATTAACACTACTACAATGCACATAGCTTTTTCTAGGAGCATACTTATCAGGTGTGTAATTGTTATGTTTGTTAACCCCTACCTTCCCATGTCTATTAGATTTCCTTTTAGTTTCCTTTTTATCCTCAACCACTTTGAGCCTATTCTTTAACTGTTCTAAGGTCATGTGTCCTATATTCACCTTACTGAAATCTTTGGATGTGCTTGCTTCTTCTTTGACAAAGTTCTTGGAAGTTGAACCAAACTTTTTGTTGAGTTTCTTTAGATTTTCACTTTTAGAAACATCTGCCTATTTTAATTGAGGAACCTTCAACGGATGCTCCTTTTCTTCCTTCAACGGATAACTTTCATCATCCGTTGATTCCACATCCGTTGACAGCCCATCAATTAATTCCAGTTTCTTTTTGTTTTTATTCCAGGCAGTCTCACAGAATGATTCAATTCCTTGGACCTTGGCAATTTGAGCACTAACATCCCTAGATGTCTTCCAGGCTTTAATCACCTCTTGCTCTCTCTCTAATTGATTAGAAAGTATTTCTACTTTCTTAATAGATTCAGCTAGTTCATTTTCAACAGATATACAATGTAGCTTAGTTTCTCTAGGTCAATCAACTTATCTTCTAACACAGCATTTCTATCACTTAAAAACAAATTGTTCTCTTTAATCCTACTATTTTCTTTAGCAAGAGATTTAAGAGACACACGCAAATGATACAGTTCAGTAGACATGTCATTAAAAGCATCATTGCACTCTTCTTTAGTAAGCTGTGTTAAATCAGTAGTGATTACCTGGTTGCTTGATGAACTAACTTCATTTTCCTCAGAATCAGCCATGAGAGCCAAGTTGACATATTCCACATCTTTATCCTCTTCTTCTCCATCAGCTGCCCAGTCTTTTTCTTGAGTAATGAAAGCCCTCTCCTTTTGCTTGAGCAGATCAAAATATTTGTTTTTGTAATCTACTTGGTCAAATTTCTTCTTTTCAGAAGTTGGCTTTCTGCACTCACTTGCAAAGTGTCCACTTATACCACAATTGAAACAATTGAACTTGGATTTGTCCACCATGTTCTTAAGAGGTTTAGTGGCTCTAGTGTTTTTCCTAAATTTCATCTTTGCAAATCTTCTGGACAGAAATGCAAGATGCTCATCAATACCATCAGAGTCATCTTGGATGGAGTTGTCTTCATTCTCAGCAACTTGCTCCTTACCCTTGCTTGATTCTGATTTGCTTGTGCCATCTTTGGAGTTTAATGTAGATCTCACAGTTTCTTGTCTGCATTCTTTCTCATTTTCAGCTACCAAGGCAACTGAACCTCCTTTCTTTCTTCCCTTCTCCAATACCTCATCCTGTTCCAGCTCTAGTTCATAAGTCTTTAAGATTCCATATAATCTTTCAAGAGTGAAGTCCTTATAATCTTGAGAGTTTCTCAAGGAGACAGTCATGGGTTTCCATTCCTTTGGCAAGGATCTTAAAAATTTAAGATTTAAATCCTTCACCTGGTACACTCTACCATACAGCTTCAGTCCATTCAACAGCTTTTGGAATCTATTGAATGTGTCATTTAAAGATTCATTTTCTTCAAAATGAAAATACTCATACTGTTGAATGAGAAGCTGCATTTTGTTTTCTTTTACTTGTTCTGTACCTTCACACAGTAGCTGAACTGTGTCCCAAACCTCTTTGGCAGTTGTGCAATTTATCACATTATCAAACATATCCTTGTCAAGACCATTAAACAAAATGTTCATAGCCTTCTTATCTTTGTGGACTTCTTCTGTGTCTTCCATTGTCCATTCTGCTCTAGGTTTTGGAATGGATTGACCAACAGCAATTGTGGCTGTAGCAACTGTGGCTACTTTGTGGGGAATGTGAGGACCATTCTCAATGCAGTTTACATAACCTTCATCTTGGGAGAGTAGATGAAGGTGCATTTTCACCTTCCAATGGTGATAACTGTCTTTGTCAAGAACTGGGATTTTTACTCCAATATCCTTCTTACTCATCTTTGTTAGTTTCCAAGATCTTTAAACTCTTTGTATGTCAAGAGCTAGCTCTGATACCAATTGTTATTCCGAGTGGACTAACAATGAGATTTACAGAAGGGGGGTTGAATGTAAATCTCAAAACTTTTTCATGTTTTGAGCAGTTTCAAAGGCTATGTGTTTAAGATAAACAAGTGTATGAATTGCTTTAAGCTAATACAGACAGATATATATTCAAACACTAATGTAAAGAACAAAACAGACCTTAAAAACTTTTCTGGTGGATTGTTGTTCCACCAGAGATGGTATTTCAGAAAATCTGTGATTCAAGAAGTTGATCACAGCTGCGTCCTAGTACAAACTAGATAATTTTTCTCTCAAGATTTTTCTAAACAGTTCTGGAAAAATTCATATCTAATTACTAGCTGCTACTTGGTTTATATATCACCAAGTTTACAAGTGAAGACAAAGATAAAAAGTACAATAATAAAATAAGTTCTCCACTTGTTTCTACTTCGTTTTACTCCAGTGCATTGTTGACTATTGCCTCTTTATGCTAGAGTAAAACAGCTGCTTTTTCTGATGTTCCTGAATTAGGCTACCACATCTCAGTTGTCTCTGTCAACCCATGTGCCTCTGTTTGTAGGTACAACTACCACTTGTCAACTGCTATTTAACAGAACATCCGTTGAAGCCTTCATCCGTTGATGGCTTTATCCGTTGATGTGTTAGCAGTTAAAGCTCTATCCGTTGATGCACTCATCCGTTGAAGGATGTTATCCGTTGAAGCTTTAGAGACATCCGTTGAAGCTTTGTTTCTCATCCGTTGAAGGTCTTTAAGTTATCCGTTGACACCATTCCATTTATACAAGATTACAAGGCATGAAATATTTACAATTGGCCTTCCTATCTGCATATCCTCTAGTAGTCAACATGACTTATAATTTCCCTCAACATTTAAGAATTATATCTCAAATTCAGAGACTAAAATGTGCTACAACACTAGACTTATTTCTAAGTAAAGCTACACCATCAACGGATAGCCAAAATGGTCTTATCCGTTGAGGCTACAAACACTAGATTTCTACTTAAGTGTTTTGTTAAACATATCATCAAACTAATGCACATATATTCCTAACAAAAGTTATCGAATAAACCTTATTTGATTCATAGTTTAAAAAAAACTATTCATATATATATATATATAAATATATATATTATACTCGGGAGCCTCGACTCCCGGTTTTAGAAAAAGTTCACCTTTTGATCCCCTATACTAAGGGTAACTCAAATACCGCTTATCTCAAGCATAGGTTTTATGCAACTAATAAGCATTTTAACCAATAGATATATAATTCAAGAATATGAAACCGGCATGCATATATACCATATCACATGCTACAATATATCGCAAGAATTTGCTAATAACCAATATGCATTTATCGCAAGATCATGCATATACACATATACATCACAATAACAGTTATACGGGTAGAAAACTTGCCTGAGTGCTCCCGGATAGGCTTAAGCTTAGAGTGGGTCCGATAACCTATGAACAACAACATAAGTCAGAATTAAACCCCGGTCGCTTAAGAAACTAGACTTTAACCATTTAGAGTCCTAACGTTCGCTTTCGCGCTTAACGACTTACTTAAGTCGCTCGAGTACCCTCGGCTCCACCATTTTTAATAAATTAACCATTACGAGTTTTAAGGCGATTCTTTCGCAAGTACCTTACCAACTGCCTAATACACTTAACATAATTGTTTCATACCCCAATTAGTCATTTAAAGTCCTTAACCAAGGTTTCAAAGTAGGGAGAGGGGTAATGGTTCGTTCGCGAAACGCCGTTACTTAAAACGGTCGTTTCTCCTAAACCGTACATCGGATTCAAATGAACCACATATCAAAACGAAGCTCGTAACATGAACTATCTAAAAATGGAAATGGTAAAAACCTAACAGTGAGTTCAAGGGTTCTGATGTTATGAACAAAAGCAGTCTAAAGTAAATCGGACATTGCGACGGCTATGTTTACGCGATTTCCCAAATTTAAACCATTCCAAAACAACCACCAATCAATCCAAATTCACAACCCAATCAAAACTCCATCCATACTACATCATAACAGCCCCAATCAACTCAACATTAACAATTTATACTTATTCTTAAACTTGAATTTAAGCTATACTTAAGTTCATTAATTAATACTCCAAGAATTACAACTCCAAAACATTACAAAACCAACTATCCTCTACAACTCAACCAAACTTTAAACAAACAAGCATCATGCTTCACATATCCTATATCAATCATAACCATTCCTAAATACTCAAAACTAAAGCTAGGGTTTGGAGATGATATACCTTCCTTGAAGCTTTTAATCAATGAAAGATCCTTGGAATGCCCATGGAAGCCTTGATCTATGCTTAAGCTACCTTGAACTTTCATAAAAAATCAAGAAAACCAAAGTTATTTCTTGAAGGTTACTATTCACCATCTTCTTCCTTGATTTATTGGAAGAGATTGTGAAGGAATTAGAAGCTTAAACTTATAGGATATCCATATCTATGTACAAGGAACCTTAGATAATTACCTCACTAATTAACAAGCCTTGGATCTTGAATTTTGGAAATTTCTTCTTTGAAAAAGAAGAAAAGTCGAGAGCAAGCTTGGAAGAAAGAGAGATTTTTGTGTTTTTTGCTTTGATTTGTTTTTTGGTTGGTTGTTTTTGTTTAGATTTTGGTTAATTACCTTAATAACCTTGAACTTTGTGTGGTTATCATTCATCCACACCTCCTTCCCTCCTATGTCATGCTTACATCACCTTATTGTGTCATCATCCCTTACTTGTCCTCTCCTTATTGGTTGGATGACCTCATCATCCCTAACCTCCTTGATTAACTTCCTAATTGTTTGCCTAATGACCGCTGATCTGTTATAAGGTTCGCTTAACTTTCATTTTCGTTTATCGTTTGAGGGATCATACCCGGGATCTTATTACTTGGGTTTCCTTAACCTTTCTCAATACATTATATTCCTTTCATGATCCTCTCTTATAATCTTTTAATTTAAATCCTTTTTATCCTATTACCTTATACTCAATTCTTTCCGTATCTAGTGGATTTCTCGGAAAAATCAAAGTGTTCGGAATTGGATTCTGACGATCTTTATATACACTTATATACCACATAGAGTACTAATAATATCTCAGAAGATGAATAACAGAACCCCTACATAGTGTGGCATGAAAAGTTTTCTCATTCAGCATAATCTGCAAAATCACTATTCATAAGGGTTTCAAAAATTTCAAAAAATTGGGGTTATTACAGTCTCCCCTCCTTAAAAGGATTCCGTCCCGGAATCAGATAGAAAATGAATAGGGATACTTTCTTAACATTGCACTTTCTAACTCTCGAGTAAATTTTCCCACATTGTGGTTCTTCCATCAAACTCTGAATAGTTTGATAACCCTTCTCCTAAGCACTTGTTCCTTTTCACTCTATAACCCTTCCTGGTTGCTCCAAATAGGTTACGTCGGGTTGCATGTCTATGCGCTCATATGCCCCTATTTATCTGGCATCCGAATTACACTTCCTTAACATTAATACGTGGAACACATTATGAACTTGCTACAGGTTCGGGGGTAGGGCTAGCTCGTATGCTAACTTCCCAATATGTTTTAGTATATCCAAGGGTCCGACAAATTATGGACTTAGCTTTCCTTTCTTTCCGAATCTCATCAATCCTTTCCAAGGGTTTCCAAGGGGGTACCTTTAAAAATACTAGGTCCCCTACTTCCTATTCTTTGTCCTTTCGTGTCAAATCAACATACTTCTTATGTCCATCTTGGGCTACTACCAGCCGTCCTCTGATTAGATCTATTATATCCTTGGTCCTTTGGACTACTGCGGGTCCGAGCATCTTGCGCTCTACAACTTCATCCTAACATAAGGGAGATCGACATTGTCTTCCCTCAAGGATCTCATAAGGCGACATCTCGATAATGACATATGATCTATTGTCGTAGGAAAACTCAATCCGTGTTAAGTGATCATTCCAATTTCTTTCAAGTCTATTGCACAGACTCTCATTATAGCTTTTAGCATTAGAGCTTTTGCTTCTCAATACCCATTCTTTTCCAGTTCGTCATCGCTACTACCTTCCGTTCCTAATATTATACTGGTTATACTTTTGCTCGTTAGCGTTCTATAACCTTTTAATAACCACGTCAACCTTAGTATCACGAATGTGTTTCCATTCCGAATACCACCACAACTTTACTACTCCTTTTTCAGCTGTTTCTATTTCCCAAAGTTTGATCAATCATATAGAAGTAAAGGAATTTGTTGAGAGATCACTATGATCATGAACACTTGTTATATCGCATAGTTAGTACAGAAGGTGGCCAGCCTTTAGTACTTGACAAGCAATTAAACAATAGATGGTATCCTACTAGGCTTCTATCACACAGATAGATAGTCATTCGGCAATACCACCCCTTCTGGAAGGGTTGTTCTTCTCAGCTTACATGAAATGAAAAGAAGAGAAAAGAACGAACTGAAGAGGATTGTATATTCGTAAAAAAAAATTTTATTGCCATAAAATATCTGGCTTGGAATCTACCTCTGAACTATAGAGGTTTGTCATAGGAGAACAAAACATATATGTATTTATATCAACATCAAGTATTATAGCATCGTATTTCACATGCCTAAATATTTTTGCTATTCCGTCCATCATTCTATGGACCCATGCTCTTCCTCGAGCTTATACACAATCACCTTTGAAACTCCCTCGACATTGAAAATCAAATCTGGGATCTCATTCTAGACATCATCGTTACTAGAATTCTATGCTTGCATCGTAACCTTCCTTGTATAGTCATACGACCCTCTATTGATAAGGAGGAATAAATATTCAATAGGTAAATAATCTACTTAATTAGTCTATTCAATGATAACTTATACATCACCACGACCCGATTAGTGGTACTCAATCTCAACATCCATTCCAATACAACTCTCACGGTTGTAATCAGCTCATTACTCGCAGAATCATTGCTGCACTACTATGGTCCACTACTGACCTACTGTCGTCATTCACTTTCCATGAAATCTTAATATCTAACCATACGGAGTCCATACATGTCGTATAGAATTCTCCTAAGGAGGTAACATAATTACCATTCATGATTCATGAAGAACACTCTAGATCCTGATGTACATACATGACACGAAGCAGATAAAATTGCAGAAGAGTTTCAATCAAAGCAACGATAGCAGGTTAATCCCATTCTTAATCATATACCTTCAATAGAAGACTTAACTCGAAGGTTCGTCTAGTCCTTTTTGAAACATGGTCCTGGCTTATCTCAAGATAGTACCTTCTGAGATAGATAGCCCGCTTATGGCGATTACACGAATTAAACCTTTACCAAGTACTATTACGGTTGGGTATTGCATAGTCATCAGAAGGAATGTCAATCTTCCAAACAATAATACAACCTTCACAGCTTTAACCATCATCACTGTATTCCTTTGGCATAAGCGCCTATAATTATCCTCTTACCTTTAAAGTGTCGGCCACCTCTTTGGCCTTTCCTGATAGTAAAATTTCCTTACAGTCAATGTCATTTTAACCACCTCCAAATAAATTTTCTACCTCATCTCAATCACTGCTTATGTGAAGATGTTTTCCTAAAAATCTGATGAGTAAAAAAAACAATATCACCATTTTTCCATAAGTTATTGCCTCAGTCTTTAGAGGTTAATCACTGTCACAAGTGACTCTCAATCATACTTAGAACATCTTTAATCTTAGGTCCTAATTGCCCTGAACAACTTCGACCATTATTGGTTTGATCCATACTTTCTCGGGGTTTAACATGTGCCCCACTTGGCATCATTATAATTATGTCATATTTCCTTTATCAACATTTTTATTCTTGAGAATTTTGAATATTACCTTTTTCCTTGTAAAACCTCTAAGGTTATCCTTGAATCGTTCCTCCTGTATTCCCTAGATACAGGGCATATCAAAATACCATATACTAATACTAGAATCATTGTCTATATAGTTTTGAAAAATTTCTCCACTGATTCTTTAAAGGTTGTTATTACCTTAATCCTTTCCAATTCATACTGTCAAAACTCATACTATCCCTATTAAGGGTGGAATGCCAACCCTTATGCATTCCCCTAAGATTCATTTTAAGTTACCGATGTTCTATCCTTAATTCCACCTTTAAAAAGGTACATGCATCCTTCCATTGATAAATCAAGTCATATATCCCTGATAAGGGTGTCTTATTCAATCATTCCCACCTCGATAGTATATGCCTAATTTCACAATAACATCTGTATTCAAAATGAGGTCAATCAATATGGCCTCCAAAAGATAACAACGGTTATCCGCTTTTCTTGCCTAATTTGGTAATGATAACAAGGATGTTCTGGAAGATATTGGTCGTGTTCAACGTGAACTTCTTCTTAATAATTCCGTATTTACTTTTGTTGTTTATCTCAACAGTCATCTCAATGTTGGGATATCTCTCATACCTGGCATCTCCCTTTCTGGGTATCAAGCCACCGGTCTTACACTTCACATTCTTGAAGGTCACTTCCTTCATCCACTTTTCCTAATTTCTTACTTCCTTGCCTCCTCAGTCTATCCGTGTCTCATTATTTATCCTTTGAACTATCTCAAGGTTTCCTTGAATCCTCCCAACTTAAAGGGGGTACAATATATGTATCTCTTATGCCTTCAACCAGCAATTTAACTCATGGTGAATCACCCTCATCCTGACGATTACATACTTCTCTATTTCTATTGCTACGAGTCTTTAGGGTTTCCTCATACCCAACTCCCTTATCATTCCTCAAACTCTATTGCCTTTATATTCCTTTCCACTTCAATTCCTTTTTATTTTCCTTTCTCTTATCATTATTTCATGAACCAACACAACATAAGCATTGATTTCAAACATCCCGTCATTCTGGATTCGTGTCCTCAGAACGAATCTTGACAACTTTTACAACTTAGGTTCATAATTCATCATACTCGTCCACTTTTGTTCTGGCTCTAAAGCTTTTACACTACCTCCATAACCTTGGGAAGTACTTTCCCGAAAATAATTGTCTGAACTTTAATCAATTTATTATGACCGATGGCTCCGTGCCTTTCTTGGTCTTTCACCAGTGGGTGGTCTCTCTCTTAGGAGGGTAAGTGACAAAAACAGTCTTTTGTGATTCGTCAATCATTTAGAATCTCTAATGATTCCTGTATTTCCTTTAGCCAGGCTCTTGCCTCGACTGGGTCAATATGTTTCTTGGAACTCTGAGAGCTTAGAGACTTAAAGGTCCTGAAAGAATTTCCAACCGCATTGTTTCCTCAAGGTGGTGGTTGGGGATAATAGTCTAAGTTCTGTCTAGACAGGTCCATAAATTGCCGTATAGGAGTACCGTCTCGGGTCTCCTTTCCTTACTCGACTTTCTGTTTCCTTAGTATGAAATGTTTCAACCTTCTCCCATAATCGGGGTTATCTTATACATTAAAAACCTTGTTTTCCACTCTATTATGTTATGGGTTCTTTCTTTCTTGATGGCAACCTCCCTGACTATCACATTCAGGGTTTGCCCTAAATCTTATTCCTCAAACTATGGCTCTCATCTAAGTTCTCATCCTTAAGCTCTTGAACTTTTGGAACCCAATTTCTGTAGGAACACCTCACTATCCCCTTATCATCTTTCTCAGTATGGATCTCTTCTCCAGTCATTGACTCTCTGCCTTCATTCATCACTTTTTCTGGCACAATATGTTCTTTTCCAAAAATTCGGTCTGTATTGCAATCTCAAACAGATTTTCGGTACCGACTCCGGTTACCTTCACTTCTATTTCCATTTTCTCAAAATCTCTTATAAACTCTCCCAAAGACATTATTATCTTGAGTCTCTCCTTTTTACTAAGGGCATCAGCCACCACATTGGCTTTCCCTGAATGATAAAGAATCTCCCAATCATAATTCTTGATTAGCTCTAACCACCTCATTTGGCGCATGTTGAGCTCTTTCTGCGTGAAAATGTACTAGAGCACTTATAGCTTGTGTAAATCTCACACTTTTCTCCATACAAGTAGTGCCTCCAATCTTTAGGGCAAAACTATTGCCACGAGCCCAAGCTCATGGGTGGAGATATCGAATTTTATATTCCCTTAATTGTCTTGACGCGTACGCGATTACCTTGCTGTGCTGTATAAGAAGCACCCTAATTCCTTATGCGAAGCGTCACTACACTTCACAAATTTCATTTTCCATCCGGCATCACCAACATAGGGAACGTCACCAACCTTTGCTTCGGTTCTTAAAAGTTGTTCTCGCATTTCTCTGTCCATTCGAACTTCTCAGTCTTACGAGTAAGCCGCGTTAAAGGGGCTACTATCTTTACAAACTTGAACGAACCTCTGGTAGTGACCGGCCAATCCTACCTCTGGGAGTTGCCCTAACCATGGTCATCGATTCCTCAGTGGTCCTTTATTCATTCTTGTCAGGATCCTTTACGGAATCCTCCTCAGCAACAATCCCTTATAGGACAACATCCTCAACCGCTACATCCTCAATATTAACATCATCCGGTCCTGCGTTAGGACGCTCTATCGGATCCACAATCCGATCTCCAATTAGTAATAAAACATCATCGCGCTGTTACTCCTCAACCTCAGGGTTCGGAGTCCCGCTACCATATACGATAACGAACTACGCTTCTATCATGATATTTATAAGGGTTCCCATAAAGATTTTAACTGTCCTCAACCTCAAATATGGTCGTTTTTTCAAAGTTTATTGTAACACCCCCAAATCCGGGGTCGGGGTTTTGGGTTGTCACGAGTTCCATTTCTCTTAATAACACCCAATCTTAGTAAACAATCAATTACTCTGTACTGTGACCCCACAATAAACACACACACCACAAGTTATAGTCTCAGAGATGAATATCCAAAAATAATCACAAGTCGTTTTATTCCATAATTATAAGCCAATACACCTTAAAACGGTTTCTGAATAAATTTACATTTATTTGCCATTATTACAATTGATAAAGATACATAAGTCTGGTACATCAAAAGTTGAAAGCCTAGCCTATTGGTAGTTCCTACCTCAGCTACAGCGACATCAACACCTATAGGAAACTGCGGAACGTTTCCTGATCGCTTGCGAATCGGGAGCTTGGTCCTGTTCATCTTTTCTATCTGTTGTTGTGTGATGAAAGAAGAAAGCAAGGGTGAGCAACAAGCCCACCAAAATAATATGTATAATGATTTACAATATATGAGCATTCTCATAGTACTCATGAAAGTCTTGGTCAAGAAGAAATGAACCAAGTTTGATATCTTAATGCGATGAAGTCGCAAAATATTCAGTATATATACATATATACTTTTCAAAATCTTGGAAGTCCTCTTCCATGCATAATATACACAGAGTTCCAGTTTATAACTGTATAAAACTATCGTTGCAAGGTGATCTCATATATCTAACCTTGTCTCAACGTTTTTCTAAAAATCTTTGACATGTATAAGATAATCATTTACTAGATATAAGTTTAAAAGATGAAGTTACAAGATACTCCAATATACTTATATCTTTTCCAAATACTACTTTAACTACCACCGTTCAAGTTATAATTAGTTCAAAAGTTCATCACATAGATGAGACTACACGATAATACTGGAATAGATTCAATCTTTAAAATATCATCAAAATAAAATGAAGTTATGAGATACTTCATTTGATACAAACATCATTTTGAAAACTTGACCCTGCCAACACTCAACAATCGCCCAACCGTAGCCTTTCTATCGAAGTGCTCTGGGTAGTGTTGCAGAAATATCCAATTGGATGATGAACTCATTACGGGAGTTTGCCGCGCCAGGAAGACCACTTACGATGATCAGTCGTAGTAGTACAACCCCACCATTTTCTACATGTAGAGGAGAACCTGTCAGATTTACTTGTCAACCGAACACTGGACTCCTAAGGAATGGACCGTCTTAGCGCAACTTCCAGGCCATTTTGGGCCAATATAATAAGGCTGGGCCGGTGCCACTCGACCACTTATGCCACTCCTAGTTCAGATGAAATCCATGACTCTGAAACGTAAAGCTCGTCCCCCCTTTCCCCAAGTAGAAACTTGTTGATACGGCTCCACCAAGAAGTCGTATCTAGTTGGAAAGGAAAACTCACCGATATTTCCCAGGCGATGCCTGTTAATGGATTAACTTGTTCCAAGAATTTTACTTCCCGAGTATTGGGTAAGTAATCAAAAACTCTTTTATCAAGACAGCAACCTTGTTGCGAATATAAAACACACCACAGAGCCGGATCCCTCAGGTTTTGAGCGAGTATTTAAATCTCCTTCGAAAGGAGGATCTTAAATATAAAAATGAGTTTTGGGATCCGCTCTAACTTTTAAAATCATTTTGAAGACTCGCAAAACATTTTTAAGAATGTTCGGAGTGATGCTGATTTGGTAAAATAAATCAGTCCCAATATATTAGAAAATATCTGAATATTATTATTTAAATAATATTCCCATAAAGAATAATCTTTATAAAAATAATTGAAGTAGAAGTTGTAAAACTTATACTTGAAATGAATCTTAAATAATCAAAGATGTACTTATACGAAAGTAATATCTTTATTTGAATAATCAAAAGTAAATTTGATTATTGACACATTATTCTTTAATAAAATAAAGAATATTAATTAGTAAATAATCAGAGTCATAAGTCCTCGAATGAATATTCAAAATAATATTCATTAATAAAATAAACGGAGTCATATGTCCTTGAATGAATATTCAAAATAATATTCAATAATAAAATAAACGGGGTCATAAGCCCTCGAATGAATATTCAAAATAATATTCATTAATAAAATAAAGTTATCGAATAAACCTTATTTGATTCATAGTTTAAAAAAAACTATTCATATATATATATATATATAAATATATATATTATACTCGGGAGCCTCGACTCCCGGTTTTAGAAAAAGTTCACCTTTTGATCCCCTATACTAAGGGTAACTCAAATACCGCTTATCTCAAGCATAGGTTTTATGCAACTAATAAGCATTTTAACCAACTGATATATAATTCAAGAATATGAAATAGGCATGCATATATACCATATCACATGCTACAATATATCGCAAGAATTTGCTAATAACCAATATGCATTTATCGCAAGATCATGCATATACACATATACATCACAACAACAGTTATACGGGTAGAAAACTTGCCTGAGTGCTCCCAGATAGGCTTAAGCTTAGAGTGGGTCCGATAACCTATGAACAATAATATAAGTCGGAATTAAACCCCGGTCGCTTAAGAATCTAGACTTTAACCATTTAGAGTCCTAACGTTCGCTTTCGCGCTTAACGACTTACTTAAGTCGCTCGAGTACCCTCTGCTCCACCATTTTTAATAAATTAACCATTATGAGTTTTAAGGCGATTCTTTCGCAAGTACCTTACCAACTTCCTAATCCACTTAACATAATTGTTTCATACCCCAATTAGTCATTTAAAGTCCTTAACCAAGGTTTCAAAGTAAGGAGAGGGGTAATGGTTTGTTCGCGAAACGCCGTTACTTAAAACGGTCGTTTCTCCTAAACCGTACATCGGATTCAAACGAACCACATATCAAAACGAAGCTCGTAACATGAACTATCTAAACATGGCAATGGTAAAAACCTAACAGTGAGTTCAAGGGTTCTGATGTTATGAACAAAAGCAGTCTAAAGTAAATCGGACATTACGACGGCTATGTTTACGCGATTTCCCAAATTTAAACCATTCCAAAACAACCACCAATCAATCCCAATTCACAACCCAATCAAAACTCCATCCATACTACATCATAACAGCCCCAATCAACTCAACATTAACAATTTATACTTATTCTTAAACTTGAATTTAAGCTATACTTAAGTTCATTAATCAATACTCCAAGAATTACAACTCCAAAACATTACAAAACCAACTATCCTCTACAACTCAACCAAACTTTAAACAAACAAGCATCATGCTTCACATATCCTATATCAATCATAACCATTCCTAAATACTCAAAACTAAAGCTAGGGTTTGGAGATGATATACCTTCCTTGAAGCTTTTAATCAATGAAAGATCCTTGGAATGCCCATGGAAGCCTTGATCTATGCTTAAGCTACCTTGAACTTTCATAAAAAATCAAGAAAACCAAAGTTATTTCTTGAAGGTTACTATTCACCATCTTCTTTCTTGATTTATTGGAAGAGATTGTGAAGGAATTAGAAGCTTAAACTTATAGGATATCCATATCTATGTACAAGGAACCTTAGATAATTACCTCACTAATTAACAAGCCTTGGATCTTGAATTTTGGAAATTTCTTCTTTGAAAAAGAAGAAAAGTCGAGAGCAAGCTTGGAAGAAAGAGAGATTTTTGTGTTTTTTGCTTTGATTTGTTTTTTGGTTGGTTGTTTTTGTTTAGATTTTGGTTAATTACCTTAATAACCTTGAACTTTGTGTGGTTATCATTCATCCACACCTCCTTCCCTCCTATGTCATGCTTACATCACCTTATTGTGTCATCATCCCTTACTTGTCCTCTCCTTATTGGTTGGATGACCTCATCATCCCTAACCTCCTTGATTAACTTCCTAATTGTTTGCCTAATGACCGCTGATCTGTTATAAGGTTCGCTTAACTTTCGTTTTCGTTTATCGTTTGAGGGATCATACCCGGGATCTTATTTCTTGGGTTTCCTTAACCTTTCTCAATACATTATATTCCTTTTATGATTCTGTCTTATAATCCGTTAATTTAAATCCTTTTTATCCTATTACCTTATACTCATTTCTTTCCGTATCTAGTGGATTTCTCGGAAAAATCAAAGTGTTCGGAATTGGATTCTGACGATCTTTACATACACTTATATACCACATAGAGTACTAATAATATCCCAGAAGATCAATAACAGAACCCCTACATAGTGTGGCATGAAAAGTTTTCTCATTCAGCATAATCTGCAAAATCACTATTCATAAGGGTTTCAAAAATTTCCAAAAATTGGGGTTATTACATTTATTTTCTTCGAAAACTAATAGCGTTTACATACACTCATTTAGTACGTATAATTACGATATCAACTCAGAAGCTTAAATTAAAAACTCGTATATGGTGTGGTCGCAAAAGTTTTTATTAGACCGCAAAGTTACTATTCATAAAGGTCTTTTATCGACGTCAAAAATTTGGGTTTTTAGAGTCTTCCCCTTTAAAAGGATTCTGTCCCAGAATTAGTTTGGAAACAGGCGGGGATACGCTTCTCACATGACCACCTCGAGTTCTCATGTTGACTTCGCAGTATTGGATCTCTTTATAAAATTTCCAGTTATCTGTCAAATATATTTCCGGGTACTCTTTCTTGTAGACCTATGACCTCTACACGTTACTCCACATAAGCTAAGTCTGGATGCAAGTTTATTAGCTCATTTTCAATCATATGTTTGGCATTGACGGTTAAATTTCCTAACTTCGATTCGTGGTACTCGTTATAAACTTGGTGAGTGTTTGACGTTGGCGCTAATTTATAAGCCAACCTTCTTAGTCCTTTAAAGATTTTAACTGGTCCAATAAACCTTGGGTTCAATATTTCTTTACCTTTTGAATTTCATCACTCCCTTCCCGAGAGGCACTCTCAACAATACTTGGTCTGTTACGTCATACTCTCTGTCCTTATAGTTCGGGTCCGCATATCTCTAGTGTTCATCATGGGCTATCATTAGCCGGGTTCTGATAAGTTCAAGGAATTCCTTTGGTTTGTTGACTTAACTATGGTCCGAGTATCCTCCACTTACCAACTTCTTCCCAATCTAAGGGAGAACACTTCTTTCTTCCGTACAAAACTTGGTAGCCGTTCCAATGCCCGTATGATAACTCGTTATTGTCAGTAATTCGATTAACGTCAGCTGGTCACTTCATTTCCCTTAAAAATCGATAATATGGATGATTAGCGCATCCTCTAGTGTTTGGAATCATCTTTCAACTTATTCGTTTCCCCTACATCGCTCCTACTAGTGCTAGAGTTTCATTCCTTAACGTTTTCCCATTTTGGCACATCCTCTCTATCGATTAAGTCATGTAAGAAGTTCTCGTTGCATTTCTACACGCTCGTCTCCTGCTACACGCTTAGCACTAGATTTAATATTTCTTCCCGTAGTAACGTAAGGCACGTCGGGTCCTGTTGCCATCTTGAAGGAAGCACCATTTCATACGCAATTGATTGATACGCTTTTAGAGTCGTGGAACGCTCAGTTTTCGTTATTGGTCGGACTTCTTTAGTCATTCCCCGTATAATATCTATAGTACTACGATACCTTCTGGGTCGTACTTGTTATTCTCGCTAGCGCCTCAGACGTATTCACGTTTATTGGTACTTGCCACTAGTGGCCTTTATAGGGCATGTACGATCTTCTTTGTCTTCTATCAGCTCTGACAATGGCATCCTTCATTCCTCCACATTGTCCTTCATAAGGAATATCAGCGACTATTTCTCGTATTCTAGAGTGGTAAGTACATCTACATGAATTATCTGTCAACAATAGGCGATTCCCCAAACCGTTCCAAATAAAAGGTAAGCCGCTAGACGTATCTTCAATGGTCAGGATAGTGCTCTCATTCTACTTGTCAATTTAAGAAATATAAGTCGTGCCTCTGTCCGTCCTTTTTCGCAAAATTTCTTGGGAAATAGTCCCGGTTGTGAAATTAAATCTTGGGTCCTTGCGTGGCGCGATATCACGGGGTCTCTCTATCGCCAATTATCTCTTTCGCGTTCATAACAATTTTATAGAGCGAAGATTTATCATTTGCATAATAAAATAAGCGGTCTTATTTAACCTATTACTCAAAATCCTCAAATAGCACGACGACTAACTTGGTTCTTGAGAATCATCTTTCAAAATTTATTATAATGAAACTCTCACTCCTATTTAGGTCATTTACAAGCCGCAATCGCCAAAATTTTAATCTTCGCCTTTCCTTTTCACTTTCAACCATGTCATGTACTGACTTTCCTAATCAATGACATCCCTTTCATATTCGGTCATGACTAATATCTCTTTAAGTTTTTTAGGTATCTTTAAGTCTTCCAGTTAGGTACTAAAGGGTTCTCTTCATGCGATCCTTCTCATCAGTTGTCCTGAAATTTATTAATCCCACTCTATCTTTTAGTACTTAAAGTGTCAGCCACCATATTGGCCTTTCCTTGATGATAATAGATTTCTCAATCACGGTCCTTTATCAATTTGACCAAAACTTCCACGCCGTGTCCAGCGTTAGTAAAAAAAATCCAAATTTTCCTCATATGTTAAACTCTTTGTCTTTTTTAGTGTGAACCTTATCGCGATTATTCTAGATTATTATAATGATGCCTTATGTCACGGTCCTTAAGTTGCGTAGACGTATCATTACACTTCACACAAAATCCTATTTTTATCGTCAGTATTTCTAATATGGGGTTGCTACTAACATTACCTTCACTTTTTGAAAATCTTATTCCTTGAATTCATACATGCTTGGTCTTTCCTGAATTTATTAGTACCTATCCCGATAATGTTTCATAGAAGTGTACGTCACTAATCACGTTGTATCTCTATTATCGTTCTTCTATAACCATATTAAAGATCCTTATGATAATAACTAAACATGGTATTCCCTTTTTAAAACAACTTACTCATCACGATGCTTCGATTGCACCATCATAGCACTGAGCTTTCAGTCTCATACTACAACAATCGGTTTTCAACTATACCTCTCTTTGTTGGGAAGACAATTAGCCTTGGGAAAAATGATTTTCACGATATCGATGAAATTTAGACAATCTTAACAAGATTTCAAAATCTAACATCTAAACAAATAATGAGCTCTGAATAAAAGAGTCGCAACACTCAGAAGATTTATAACTTGGAAGGAAGAATACAACAAGGATTATCCTTCCATGTCCTTAGAATTTTATATTATGATATTATAGAGAATATCCATTGAAAGCAATGATTGCTGAATAATAACATCATACGAATGATACTTATAAGATTTTCCCTTTGAAAGAATACATTTCTTTTCGAATAATGAAGGAAATTTGAAATAACATTCTCAACTAAAGGTTAACCATTGAGGTTTCAAAATGATGCTATTTTGAAAGAAGGAATTTTATTCAGTGATTAACAAATAAAGAAGTATGTTGTTCTTCAATCACTTTATGATTTTAACTGGATAATCGTTATATAAACGAAAGAATAGAAATTTCATGAATGAAATATTTCATAAAACTGAATATAAATTCTTCTTTGAGTGGGCGACCTAGTTAGGTCTCAATTAAATCATTCTTTGAAAATTTCATCAACAATTAGTCTTGCATATATAATGCAGCATGTAAAACAAAAAAATTGATTGGAAGTGAAACTAGAAAAATAATAACTAGTCCATATCAAACAATATTATCAACCGGCTAAGAAAATGGCCAGCACAATTGGTTTGGCCCATAGCAACTAGCTAGAACGATTAGCTAGACTTTCATCGTATTAATTAAAATTTCGACTAGTTAGGACATTAACTAGTCGTTCTTGAGAACATATACAACTAAGCATATTTCAGTTTGTTCGAAAGAGAAAATCTCAATATCGTAACCACTAAAGAATTTGTGGCTACCTGGATGACGAATTCAAAATAAGGAGTTTTCCGATTTGGGCCGAGAAAGACAATTATAACTCTGAATCGAGTGGTCTTGGCATCAGAATAATCGATAACCTCTTATCAAATATTTTTCTTGCCAATAAAAGGGTACACTCAGAGGTGTCCTCATTCATATACTTTATTAAATTCTCAAATAGAATTGAATTCGGAATACCAATATCAAATTGATACCCTTACTATGATTTCAAATTTCAATATACAATTTCATCCCGATTAGAAGAAAAGGATTCCCGAGGAATCTATGGATATTAGATCATCCATGTTTTTAACAATTTGTTAAATATTTACAATCTCGATTGAGAAGAGTAAGTATGAAAGAAGAATCAAATGAAGATACTCATTATGAATATTCGTCGATGAATTGAGGGAAAATTTATATATATATAAAAAAATCTCTTGGATAATTGAAATGAAGTATAAATATCTCTGAGTTGAACAAGAAGATCATAATCTATGAATGAAATTTCATGGATTAACTAAAAGAATTGAACAAGTCCTGATGCGGAGAAAGGCTATTCAAGATGGCCACATCAGAAGTTCAATGTAGGGAACGAAAAGGATTGCTTGATATAACTTATCAAGGCAATACGAATGATCAACAATTTGGAGGGAGTAATGTGATAGTGAATAGGTGCTAAAATATTTTACTGATTATCCTAACTCTCGTCATTATCCATATGAGGATGATTCCACCTCTTATTCTTAGTAATTTCATGTTTCAAATAGTTTCTCTTTCAACATCATTTTAAAATCGCTTACTAGTTTGACCTTGACACGTAAATCTGTCATTCCAGTGTTTTATCTCGAAGACCTTACTCAGATATATTTCAAAAACATCTGTTAAGCCGATAGTTTCCTGCTACACGCATCCGTTACTAACTATAAGTGGCCAGTTTCCCCTGGGAACAGATCAAAGAGATCTCTTAGGGATCTCAATGCAGTCCATAAGTTCAGTGGCATGTGTGTGTAATTGAACATACGTTACCGAATATATTAGAGGTCTACGAGTATATATACGTAGCCTCTGACATCATATCTACCGAAGAATTCCGCTCTAGACTCACTGGTCTATCTCTTTTCAAAATGTTCTAAGATCGAACCATCGCTCGTTAGAATCTTACGCCATTTAATTATAGACATGCCATCGATTCTCGATGCTCTTAATTTTTAATCTAAACCATCATATCCTTACATGTTAAGCGCACTAAAAATATCATGTAGTGTAGTCGTCTTACGTTAACATTCTTATATTACATTCAACTCTTCCTTAATAGAAAATATCCTTAAGGGTATATTGGACACTATCTCTGGTGAATTCGTGATTAATACAATATTCACATCCTCCTAGGTAAAATGACACCTTTAACTAGTTTGGGTCAATAATATCAACTGTATATTAATAATTAGACTTTATGGTTCTCACATGTGATGCCCCTTCATGGGAAACCTATAAAGAACAACGAGTAACAAGGCTCGTGTTATCAAAATTTACATATGGTGTTGGTAATATCGTCTTTACCCCAAATGCCCTGGAGACTCGGCTCCGAGTTCTACATCCACATCCTTGCCAAATCATATATGATTATAATTTTTCTTCTCATCATTCTGATAATCTCTAATGGTTCTATTAGTCACACTTTAATACCTCAAATATACATTTAATCTAACCTACACATTGAGGCTACATCCAGTAGTCCAATGATGAACTCTATATGAGCTCTTACGAAATCTCATATCTAGACAAAATCCTAACACTCTCGTCTCTAAGTACTATAACTTAAGGCTCTGGTACCATTTCTGTAACGCCCCCAAATTCGGGGTCAGGAATCTGGGTCATCACGCCATCCATCACTCATGTGTAACCTGTATAGATTCAATAATCCAACAAACCCCAATCTCATGCACACACACAAGTTATAGACTTAGAAATGATGTACAAAATGTAATCTTCTTTTATTACACTCAAATGTACTTTACAGGATCTTAAACAATTATTCATAACCTCTACATGAAGTTACAATAATTATTACTAACATCTTATACCTATATGGATACTCTGGTCCACCTGAGACAAAGCTATAAGGGATTCTCCCCACGATTTCAAGTGACTAAGTGCCATGCAGTCATATTGGTAATCTGTTATGTTGTGACATTTAAAAGAAAGCAAGAGTGAGCAATAATGCTCAGCCATAATAATCAACAGTTTGAAAAGACTGTTAAAGGAAATTATATTACTCTGTACAAGGATACGTATTTATTCAGAGTAGTTTTGTTGGTGATACACGCCTCTTTTCAAAACAATTCTTTGATTGACTTATTAGTCTGCAAATATATTAATGGTAAACCCAGCACCTAGGCTTGGGTTAAGGAATTGCATCTCAATTCCAATTGGAAGAATATAGGACATTCATTGGAGCCACCGCATACGATGATCAGTCGTACTACGATAAAAGTAACCTTTTCTACTAGTAGAAGGACGACACCTTCGTATCCCAGTTATCACCCTTGCCGCATACGGGCTATGTGTCCTCATTTCGGGTATACACACTTCGCAGGTCCTTAGGTACATATTGTACCGTCTCCTACGGTACCGGTAGTCTATCCAATACGCGAAGTACTTGGATCCTACCCCTCCTTTTTCCTTTAGGAAATCCTATCATATCTCGAGAACTTGAACCACATCAAAGTTCCCCCAAGCGTTTTGCTTGTTGATAGAAATAACTTGATTTATTAGTGTATATATGTATATGTATACGTACTTCCGAATTTTTCGGAGGAAGTACTAAGGATGTGAGTAGACCGTTATCAACAGATAATTAAATAAGGGGGGAGTTTCTTTTGAAAATATATTCAAATATTTAAATAAGTCGAGATACTATTCTTCGACGATCTGAAATTATTCGAATGATTTTCCGAAAATCAGAAAGTATTTAAAATCAGGTTCTATAATTTTTAAATCATAAATAAACCATTTAATAAATAATAATTAATTAGATGATAATCGATAAATAATTAAACCTCGAAGGAGTTTACTTTTAAAAGAATATTTAAATTAATATTTCTCAACTAATTTATGTTTACGTAATTTAATAACCTTTAATGTTTAATCAGTTTTGAAATAAATAATCGTTGGGATATGCTTCTCCCATAATAAATGAGTAGGTACATGATATTTATTACTCGAACGATAAAATATAGTTGAGGGAATACGACCTTTGGAAACTGTTTTAATAAAAGTTCGAGGTGTTTTAATGTTTCGTAAGTGGACGTTGGGTCCCTTAATACGTAACTACTATGGACTTTTAATCGTTCCGTAATATCACCGGAATGATTCCCGGGTTTTTATTTTGAAATCCCGACCGACTCTCGGTCTTATAATATACATGTTACACTATTCTCTAGCATTAACATTTCCCAAATATAACAACTCCGGAATACTTCCGGAGTTTTTATAAACTTACACCGACCAATCCTCGGTCTAAATATATCGTTTCAAATCCGATACTTTTATTATACCAAAATCATCATATCTTATGATTCAATATATAACAATTTATAAATCTCCATAAAACATTTATCATGCATATATCGCAGTATTTAAAAGCAATCACAACACAACGGTTCTAAAAAGGTAGGGTTTGAAAACTTGTCTGGAATCCAAGATACGTTTTCCGACTTCCTTTCGTTCCGGGTTTTCTATTCAACAAATATCATAATCTTAATCAGCATTCCTACTCTCATCACCAACTTATATTCTAATAATTTCAATACTTCATAATTTTCAATATTCGACCGACTCGAAATAAGTATCAATCCTTGGTCGAAACGGACGGTCAAAGTAGCCTTCTAGAGTACTTTACCGAATGTTACTATTACGCAACTCGCATTCTATCATTTTTAATAAATCGTAAAATTAGTATTTTAATACGAAACCACCTCGAGGAGCTTCTTGAGTGCTTTTAATACTTATCCTAAAAGTTTTATTTTGATAAAATGAATTAAATTAGGTGAAAAGTATTTCAAAAGTTCGGTCAACTACGGAGTTTTACTATTGAAACCGCTTTCACTAAAATGTTGATATCTCTCAAACCGTTAACTCAATTGATGCACCGTTTTCGCGTGCGCGATCTAGACAAAATTTAGAACATATTACTTCAAAATAGTTTTCTGGTAACAGGGGTGAAAATCCTGAAGTGGCAGTTTCCTAACAGGGGGTTGTTTTTGACATTTGTACTCCGCGCGACCTCGGCTCCGATATTTTTATAAAATTGAAAAATCATTATTTTCACATGAAATTATTACGTCAGTTAGGAAACTAAATTTTATACTCTGTGTAGAAATTTCATGATTTATGAACATTTTTAAGTCGATCCTTTTATTTTTAAAGTTCGTAATTCGTAGCAGTTTTTGTCGCATAAATCACTTTTAGTAAAATGGCCATAACTTTTGATCCGTAAATAGGAATCAAGAGATTCAAGCGCCTAAACGATCCTTATAACATTTTATATGATAATCAAGGATTAGTTTTCAAGAAGCTACAGTTTAAATCTTTGGGACTTTCTGCAGAAACTTAAAGTTATATTTTGTTCGTTTTAGCGAGATTACGGTTACGATCAGAGTTTCGTTTATGCCTTAAATCTTTATACTACCACCAAATATCAACATATCATCATCACCACACTAACTACTCTCAAGAACATCATTTTCTTGAGGCAACAATAAACAACCTTAAATCTACTTAGCTAAACATCAAGATTACAACAATACTCCCACCAAAACTAGGTTTACAACTATATACTAAAAGGATCTTGAACTTAAATCTTAAATAAGGTTTGGTCAAAGATTTATACCTTTCTTGAGAGCTTGAGATGTGTTCTTGATGATGGTGAAGTCTTGGGAGTGCTTAGTATAGTTTTTGGAACCTAAAACAACCATTAAAATCAAGAACCAAAGAAGAGTTACTATTCATACTATTCGTTATCAACTTTCTTAATTTTATTTCACCCATCAAACCTTGATAAAAAGAGCTCAAAGATTTATCTTACCTTAGTTTGGTTGGTAGGAAGCTTGAGAATTAATGGGAGGATTTATCCATGGATAAAGCTTGAAGGTTTGAATTTGATTTCTTGGTTTCTTGAAAAGGGCCGAATGGAAGAGAAGAAGAAATGGGGAGAGAAAATTTTGTTGCTTCTTGGGAGCTTATTGAAATAATGTGGTGATATCTTGTAGTTAATTTTTATTCCTTAATATATATCCTAGGATTTGATCTTGGTTGCCAATCTTGGAGACAAAACTAGCTAGCATTGGTAGATTACAAGCTAAGCCACTTGGTTTAGCTCTTTAGCTCACTATTTGCTAGCCTTGGTTGATCATCCTATGCTTAGCTTACTATTTGATAAAGTAACCATGATTACTTTTCTACCATTGTTAGTTAGTGCGTTACGTTTATTTAATCATTTACGCGTTCGTTCGGTCGCTTAAACATTTTCGTAATACTTTCTCGTAAATGGTTCGTGACGTAAATCCTTTCGTATTTATTCCTTGTGTTTTGAATTATCATGCTTGAATATAAATTCGTAGGGTTTTAAATTCGTAATTATATTGTGATTCCCGTAATCCTCGATGATTCAAATATGGTCGTTTTTTTCAAAGTTTATTTTCTTCGAAAACTAATAGCGTTTACATACACTCATTTGGTACGTATAATCACAATATCAACTCGGAAACTTAAATTAAAAACTTGTATATGGTGTGGTCGTAAAAGTTTTTCTTAGACCGCAAGGTTACTATTCATAAAGGTCTTTTATCGACGTCAAAAATTTGGGTTATTACATATCTCTAACTGAATATACAAAGTCTATCACTCAGAACGAACATATATCCATCCCTCAAAATAAGGAACAAACTCAATCTTCAGAACAGACTGCTCTTCAAATACTGAAGCTTCTGCAAATATTGATGGACATCAAATCCTGATGGCATATCAAATCCTGATGACATCCAGAACAACCAGATCTTGAGCTTCTCCTGATCATTGAGAATCAGCACGTAACAATGATGCTAGTGAAACTTTTTTAATTAATGTAAATATTTTAACAGTAATAAATAAATGTTAGTTTTAAAGAATACTGTAAATACGCATTTGTTCATTAGATAATGTGCATGCTGCATTAAACAAGTTATTTTTGTTAGGCCCAAAATAGGGGTTAATAAACTAAAAGGGGTTTAATAGTTTATAACCTTTTTAAATTTAGAGCTTGGCATTTTTTGAATTTTCTTTATCGTTTAAAAATTCGTTACTTGTGAGCAGGTAAATTGAGTATGAAAAATAAAGAGGTAAACAAATAGAGTGCGAGACAGTTGACTTTATCCTGGTTCATGGGGCCTGCACAATCGGAGTCCACTCACCCCTACTCCAGTCCCCGAGTTCCTCCCCGGACTCAAGATTTTCTCTACTATAAAGAAACTATAGGTGGAAAAACCTTTACATCATGATGTATTTACCTTGAACCTTAACTACACGCTAATTCCCCAAAATACAATGGCAAATCCTACTAGACTAATCTTGAAAAATAACTCCCCGTTATTTCCTCATAATCTGAGTAGAACCCTTGCAAGCTTTTCTTGAAACGCAACTCTCATCTATTTCCTCAAAACTTCGCAATCACCCTTGTAGATTATGTTACTCTACGATTTTGATAATCTTGGATCTTAGGTCTTGGATCTTGGATCTTTTCTCCTTCTACACGGTGTAATAACACTTTACTCCTCGTTAACGTGTTAAAGACTTGGGTCTTGAAACGAAGGATCACCTCATCTCATTGCACCTCACAACAAAGTCTATATAACAAATCTTACGACTTAAATCCCGTTTAAGAAGAAAAAATTTGTCTGGAAGAGTATAAACTAGTACAAGACCAAAAATGAACGTCATATATATAATTGATATTATATGGAGAATTTCTTACAACAGTGTTTTGGAGGTTGATGGCCGGAATAAAGATCAGGGGTGGTGTTTGAGGGCGGAGGAAGGTTGTGTGTGGTGGTGGCTGAAATTATATGATGACTCCTCAAAAAAGAATATGATTTTTCTTTATTCTTCGTCAAGTGTCTACTCATGTCTCATATAAGTGCCTACATACCCTATTTATAGGGATCAAGCATCACATGGTTCTTGGGGAACAAGTTATATATATTAGGGTTAGGGTTTTTCTACCCGTGTAGCCCAAACCCATATCTAAGTCAGGCTTTTAGCCAATTAGTCATGTAAACCTCGACTGGACCCATATGCTTCCTACAATCTCGCGACATCTCCTCATTTCTTCCCGTGATTGTAGGAATGTCCCATGTCGGCCCCAAAATTCATAAACAACCCAGTCATCTATGAGTCATTTTCCATATTTCAGATAAATTCATCTAAAGCGAGCCGACATGGTCACCTCGGCTCGTACTATCTCTTCTCAGACCAATAGGTGTGCCCTCTCCTTTATTATTTCACTAGAAGTGAGTTTACGAGCACAGCTCGCATGTGGATAGGCTCCTTCAGCTCATACGCGATACGGGCTGGAAGTCATGTAATGGGCTTGCATTCCACAAATCATGATCATAAGGTGTTGTGAGCCCATGAACCCGTCACAAATAATGTATCCACGAGCCCAAATCACATGATGCGAGCTCAGCTCATACAATAAGCCCACAAGCATAGCTCACACAATGAGCCCACGAGCCCAGCTCGCACAATGAGCCCACAAACCCAGCCCGTAATGAGCCCAACCCACTAAGACTTTATATTCCTTAAAGGATTGTGCTTTTAACAGAAAAATCAAGGTATGAGCCCACTGGCCCAACTCGTGCTTTCCAGTAATCTAGGCCTCACTTTCGGACATACCCGTGGGGACCTGTTTAGGGCACATGCCCAAATGCGGGCCTAAGAACTACCCTCCAAAATTCCTGGTCGTATTTTGGGGCTAGAAATTTTTCAACACCTGTTTATATGTTCCTGCGAATGCGATCCCAAGAGGCCGCTTCTACCTTTATACCTAAATGATGTGAGCCAATTGGACAGCGTACATGTCTGGGCCGCCTCGCACCTCTTCCAATAGTCATGTCTTTTCAGTGGTTGACAGCTGTAAGACAGCTGTCATGAGGATCTGTATCATCCACCAAGATGATGATACATGTCATCATCACATTCTCTCTTTATCCCCTATAAATATGAGATATTCACTCCCCATTTCTCACTTTTCCAAGAACATTAACAAATTGTTGTCCCTTTTGCTCAAGGATCTACCACGACCAAGACAATCATCACCACTAGGACCGTTTACAGGCGGCACTATTCTCCGACGACAGATTCTTTCAGGATCTTCATTTGAATCATCTATATTTATCATTTTGATCAAAAATCATGCATTTTCATTGTTGTTTTCTCATATGTATTATGTGAGCCCACACCACATGTTCGATGTCACTCTTTTTTAACACTCACATTCACAAATCGTGGTGCGAACCCATGAGCTCGCATAGACCTTTGGGTGCAGCCCCATTTTTGTGTGTGATGTGAGGACACTAGCTCATTTATCTTTTTACTTTATAGGGCCACACACTGACATTCACCATCTTTTACATATATCGAGTGAGTCTTCAGCCCACTCTTATGGGCTGTCTCGGTCTTTTTCGAGCCCGGCTCGCTCCTTAGCTACCCCTTCTCCTCTTGACCAATATCCACCCGAACAACGAGGTTCCAAAGACTTCCAGCACGAGCTGACTTCTCTATCTAGTCCTCTCAGTCAGCCTATCTCTCCTAGCTCCGCCATCATCCCACAAGGGGCCATGAACATTGCTTGAGTTGAATGCTCAATGCGTGCCAGCGGCTCCAACTCACTGAACATCCACCTTGATCCCAAACCTGAAGATTACACCAAGGAAACCAACATTTGCGATTGGAGAAATAAAGCCGTGGAACTCTCTAAGATTCCTACATCGCTTGGTGTAGAGGAGCTTCTCAGGAGTGAGCCTACTCCTATCGACAAAGAGCGAGCCGATGAGATTTTGAGGGAAATGGTTCAAGAAAGAGAGGCCCGTCTTAAGCTAGCCCCAGATACTACCCTCGACTCCATTCACCTCAACTCTGAGTTCATTGATAGCAACCTGGGCAGTGCCTACTATGATACTAACAAAGGAAAGAAGCCAGTTACTATAGAGTATCCCTTTCTCGGGCTCGAAGACGAGAAGGACGGCTCACACTAGTCTTATGACCCTCCAAAGAGCGAGGAGGTGGTAGATTTGACAAGCCAAGTCAATGTTTGGAACTACAGCTATGCCCCCGCTACCTCTCCTGAACCATTTTCACCCCCTACCCAGCCCGAGCTCGAGGGTGAGATTATTTTTAGGAAACTGATTATTTCAGATGGGGAGGAAAGTTCCACCACATCCTAAGAAGAGGTGAAAATCTTAGCTTGCCACGATTTGACATCCTCACTCACTCAAAATTACATGGCTGATATTGTTGACCAGTTCCAGCTCGAGGGTCATGTAATCCTTCTCAAGCCATACATGTGATGCTATACATTCAACCACCTCGAGAATGGGGGAAGGGTGCCTCGCATGGTCTTGTCCACCTTCCTACTTTGGCTGGGGATTTCTTCACCTCTCCACCCATTCATCAAAGACGTTTATGAGTACTATCATCTCGCCCCACTGCAAATCAATCCAAATGGATATAGGGCCACCATCGCTCTATACATCCTATATTACAAGCATGGATATCCTCCTCTCACCGCGAGGCAATTAGGTTATTTACTTAACTTAAAGCGCTCACTGAATGACTTTGGATATTTCTACCTTTCGATCTGGCCATGCTACAATAAGAAAAACCTTATCCACAGCGGGCCGAGCAACTCGGGGAAGTGGAGGAGTCCCTACTTCTACATTCATGAGGTGCCTCGAGTCCCAACCCACTTCTATTACAACCCATGCAAGACAAGTTCTTTCTGCCATATTTTCTTCTTTAATAAATGTTCATTTTAATAATCAATCTTTCCTTTTTCATTTATCTCCAGCCACTTCACCTGACAGTATCCTCCAAGGGCAAGAAAAAATAAACGCGGACAACCTCCTTGGGCTTCCCACTGTGAACATGAATATCTGTAAGCTCAGTACCACCTCGAACCTGGTCGAGTGTGGGTTTTTGAAAAAAGGATTAAGACTCACTCCTCAAAAGTAGAAATCAAAAAAGAGAACCAAGAAAGGTAATGGTACCAGGTTCGGAGCTTGGCCTTGTGACCTCGCATATTGTTAATAACGCGGGCCGGTGGGCTTGCACCTTTTATATTTCTATTTATATGTCGCATTGCACTTTAGTTGCATATCTTATATTGCATCTCTTTCCTGCTTGCACCTTTACCTGAAATTTTTTGCATTACATCTTTCTCATACTCGCATCTTATCTGTGTTAACAATCTTTTTGTTGATTATTTTCAGATATGGCCATCTCCCCGATCCGTTTCATGGAGGAGGTCGAAAAAGCCACCGCAGCTTCAGATCCTGTTCACTAGCCATAGCGGCTCGCACTCAGGAAATTCTCGTGGCTCACAAGACAACTCTAACCGAGCATCTTAAAGGCGGTGCTCCTTATTTTAAACTAAAGCGGCATCGAAGCTCCAAGGATGGGAGAACATGCGAGCCTGTTCCTAAGAGGACCCTGCTCTCCGTTCCTGCTGATATTCCTCCTCCACCTCCTCATCTTCCAGCACAGTCGTGACCATATTTGGTCGGCTCGCACAATCTAATTTCAGCGACCAGGACGTCAAGAATTGGACCTCAACATCTCTTGAAGCTAGCAATGATGACCTAACCTGGGCCGCAGTCGAGTGTCTTCCGCCGGCTCTCTAGGACCGGGAGATTCGAGCCATCGGCCAGGCTAGCGTGAAGTTGGATGCCAAGATTATAGCTCTACAAGGACAAGTCAACGAGCATGGGTAGGAGAAAAAAGATCTGCTGGAAAATTATAATAAAAATACTTGACTTGTCGGCTGCTCATGCCAAGGAGCTGAGGGAGTAGAAGGAGGCCCATGACCTGACCACTAATGTAGCGAGAAAGGAGATGGAGGCCCTGGAAAATAAAATTGCAGAGCTAGATGGGTCATTTTCTACTCTGACCGCGAGCCGGGAGGCCGTCCTAGCGGATGCCAGGAACCTAGGAACAAGGAATTTTATGAAGATCTTTATTAATATAGTTCCTGACTTCGATTGGGGTCTCCTCGGTGCAGGCATGGCCAGGCATGCCGAAAAAATGAAGTTGGAGATGGTGAGAGATGCCAAGATGGTTGATGAAGCTTGAGTCGCAGCTGAGCAAGCCCATACGGAGTGATAAGCCGACAAAGCTTAATTTATTTTAATTTTTTAAACTTTTGATGAGGAGGAGGGCACTCCGTTTTTGTTTTTGTTTCTATCGCAGTTGTAATTAAATTATCTCACCCTCGGGCCTAACTCTTGACTTCGCTTAATCATCATTGTTGTAACAATTTACAAGTCTTCCATGCTCACATCGTACTGTTGTTATATATAAACAAGTTGGATGAGCTCGCATTGCTCACAACTTTCTCCCCTACTGGCTTAGAGTTATTTTAACTATGACCGTGTATGGAAAAATATATTCATCTAGGAGCGAGCCGAGCCCACCGGTTCGTATCGCTCCCTTGTATTTCACCATTTTTTTAGTTGCATAATTTTGCCAAGTGTTGCCTCTTCGCATGTTTAATAATGCGAGAGGATTGGTGCAAGTTAATTTCACTCATAATTTCCTTATTTGTTGGGATGGGCTCACACCGCTCCTTACAAAATTGTGCTTCTTGAGTTTAACTATTTCACTACTTCCCTTGAGTTATTATAACCCTGGCAGCACATGGCGGGTCAAGTTAACAAACGAGCCGAGTCCATCGCTCGCATTGCTTGTCTATTATTCTCATGAGCTCATCTTGCTTTTTTAATTTAACACAAGTAAAGTAAAGTGGGACAAACCCGCATCACAAATGGTTTAGAATTGTTATAATCCTAGCCATATATGAAAAGTTTGTTTTCTTAACAGCGAGCCGGGCCCACCGGCTCGCATCGCATTTCCACGCCTTTAGCAAAGGGATTTGTAAAAAACTTATATTTTTATTAAGTATTTTTTCCTCGAATCACAAGAAGTGCGAGCTGAAGATGCGAGCTCGCAACGTTGCTGGCTTTAAATCTTTTTGTAAGTTTGGCCTCGCATGACGTAACTCTAGGTGGGCTCAGGAGCTTTGATTGCTTTATCTACTTTTACAATCTTCTTCAAATCTTTAGTGTTCCGTTTTGTAAACATTATTTCCAAGCTAGCTGAGGCCCAACTCGGATTGAAAATTTAACACCCCATAATTACTGCGTACTGTGACCCCACAATATACACACACACCACAAGTTATAGTCTCAGAGATGAATAACAAAAATAACACAAGTCATTTTATTCCACAATTATAAGTCATTACACCTCAAAAGGGTTTCTGAATAAATTTACATATTCTTTGTCATTATTACAATTCATAAATATACATAAGTCTGGTACATCAAAAGTTGAAAACCTAGCCTATTGGTAGTTCCTACCTTAGCTACAACGACATCAACGCCTACAGGAGACTGTGAAACATTTCCTATCCGCTCACCAATTGGGAGCTTGGTCCTATTCATCTTGTCTAGATGTTGTTGTGTGATGAAAGAATAAAGCAAGGGTGAGCAACATGCCCACCGAAATAACATGTATAATAATTAACAATATATGAACATTCTCACAATACTCACGAAAGTCTTGGTCAAGAAGAAATGAACTAAGTTTGATATCTTATCGCGACCAAGTCACAAAATATTCAGTATATATGTGTATATACTTTTAAAAATCTTGGAAATCCTCTTCCATGCATAATATACATAGAGTTCTAGTTTATAACTGTATAAAAATATCGTTGCAAGGTGATCTCATATATCTAACCTTGTCTCAACGTTTTTCTGAAAATCTTTGTCATGAATAAGATAATCATTAACTAGATATAAGCGGAAAAGATGAAGTTACAAGATACTCCAATATACTTATAACTTTTCCGAATACTACTTGAACTACCACCGTTCAAGTTATAATCAGTTTCAAAAGTTCATCAGTCTACCCATTCCCGTCAATCTAGGCTTGTGTCAGTGACTTATAACTTGTAGCTCTGATACCAAACCTGTGGCGCCCTCCAAACCCGGGTCAGAAGTTTGGGGTCCACACACACACACCTTATTGATAACCTGCTTATAACAATAATAAAGATAATAATAATATGCAGTGACCCTACTTACCAACTACCACAGACCGCAACAGGTTAAAGTATGTACACAAGCCACACACACACACTTATATTATAAACGCCCAAATCCCAACTATTCAAACTTACAACTGAATATTAAACATCATTACAAACTTTACAAACTTAAACTATCTCAAAAGCTGTCAGCTAGCTTAACTCGATCAACCTGGACCCCTAGCTCTCGCACTGGATTGGGGATCCTCGCTACCAACAGGTTCCTTCTTAACTGGAAAAGAACATAAACAAAATCACACAAATGAGCTAACTAGCTCAGCAAGTCACATTGACAATACTGAGAACAAACAATGATCAAGTGAAATAATTTGAGGTGTCAAGAGAACAATGGATAATGATTCAGAATTGGATATAAAATTTTCATTTAAAAAAAAACAAGGTTAGGCTGCTGATCAGTCACGCACTAACGCAAAGCAAGGCACACAACTTTGCTCTAATTACTGGATCCAAGGCACACATTTGCCTAACTTGACCACCAATCTGGTCTGACCACGAATCTGGTCCATAATTTAATAAAATAATCCAATTCTATCACAATAACAGATAAAAAATGTAAAACAATAAACAGAGTCATAATCAACATGTGATATTTCAATCATGAGATGGGTTTTAATCTTCACAAGGAAACAAAATAGCAATTTCAAAGAATGGCTATCAGATGGTGAAAGAATCGGATAACAAAAGAATCAAAGTTTCAAGGTTTAAAGGATTTGGTCTTTCAATTTATAAGGTATAATGGTTTGAGTATATAAGCAAATCTTGGTTCAGTGTTCGGTATTTAGTTTATATGTATTTGTGGAGTAGTTTCATATATCTGTGGTTCATCTTTGGGTATTCAGTAATCAATGGTTCTGAAAGAATAAGGTTTACGGTTCAAAGATCAATAACAGGAATCAAGGTTTAGGGTTCGGTGCTTCAAAGCACTTGTAATATAAGATAAAACTATCGGCTATTCATAATATACCTCGAGAAAGTTCAGAACACTTGCTTGGTACTAGCTTGCTATACTTCACCAATTTTCAATCACAATCTCCTACTCCTCGACTACCAGTTTCCCTTTCCTACGCCTTGCCTCTTCTTCTCACATATCATAAGTATCTATTAATACGTAACTCATATAATTCTATTCGGTATACATTTCTATCTACCCTTCGTTTTACCCAAATCCGACTAATGAAACAAATCACGTATAACACATAGCACGTCAAACAACTAATGAAATTCATTTTATAGAGAGGTCTCGGGTCATAAAAACTCTTTCAGGTATTTAATATGATTTTTAAAATATTTTCGGAGTCAAAACGGGTCGTTGGATCAATTTCGGGTAATAAACAGAGTCTGATTACTCAAATCTGACTCTAAAATAATTTTATAATAACTATCGAGCCTTAAAAATAATTTAAAATAATATTTCAAAGCTCGAAATTATTTTTTAGGATTTTTAAATCATTTTAAAATAATTAAATCCAATTAAATAATCAACTGAAATCAATTAATAAATAATTAAACTAATTAATCAATTAATATTTAAATTAATTGATCAATTAATCAATTAATTATTAAATAAAATTAATTAATTAAGTAATTTAAATTTATTTTTGAATTAAAAATGAATTTTGGAATTAAAATAAAAGATTTTTGGAATTTTAGAAAATAAAAATCAATTTTGGAAATGAATTTATAAAAGAAATCTGATTTTTAAAAGTTTCTGAAACAGAAATCAAGTTTTTGCAAAGTTTGAAAACCCTGGGGGACTAAACTGTAAAAACAGGAATTAGGAATTGATTTTACAAAAATTTGGATCAAAACCGGGTCAAACTGGGTTGGATTTAGGGTCGCCAAGAATAAAAATGGGTTCTTCATGAACCCAGAATCTGGCGACCGTTAAAAAACTCCGGCGAGCCCCGATCTGAGCACAAACAACATGGTTTCGTGTGATTCAGACGGGGTTTTCATTCCAAATCGCTCCCAGAGTTCAAATCAAGCAACAATCGAACCAAACAATAGCTGGAAATAGAAATCCGGCCAAAACTCCCAAGAACACCGACGAACTTTCAAATCAAAACCATGGTCATTACGAGCAAAGTCGCAAGTTATATATGAATCGATTGAAAATTTCAAGGGGAACAAAACCCACCCCTCTAGAACGTCTACAAATCTCTAAATAAGAAACCCCCAAATTTAATCAAGAACATTCAGACGAGTATAAACCCTAATTATAAAATTCGAGAATCAAACCCTAATTTAAACATGTTATTGAACTCCAAATTGATCATATGACATACCAAAATCATCAGGAAAAGAAGAGCTACAACATGCAATCATCAAATCATACATACAGTTGCTCGAACTCAAAACCCAAATTTTAATTCTTAAAAAATTTGAATATAAATCAGTTTATAGGAAATTACCCTTTGATTCTGTAGTGATTTTGATGGATGATTCTGAAAGTACAAATCAATAGCTTCGTTTTGAGTATATGCACGCCAAAATCCGATATCGATAACGCCTCCGGATTTGAGTTTGATTACGAAGAACGAAATATAAATATAGTATTTTCTCTGTTTTATAAATATTTTACTGGTTTGCAAATGATTTTTGGTAAGGAAATAATTATGGTAAGGGCTATTTATATTTACGGAAAAATAGTATCTCGTTGGACCATTTCGGATATAAAATAGTACGTTTATTTATAAAAACGGATCCAAAACGGTACCGGTTCCGGGATAATTATCCAAATATGTACAATTTGTACTGCGGTCTTGGTCTCAGCGCCTGGTTACACGTATTACGAGGTGATAATTATAATAGTTTAATAAAAAGATCCTGTTTATCGAGAATACGAGTTTTACTGATTTACCGAAAGAATTTTGTATCGAAAATATTGCGCCGGGACCCGCACAGGATAAACCGTACGCCGGATCGAAAAAGTCAAAATATGGAAAATGCTCCGAATATTGCATTTAGGTTAGGAAGGAGTTCTCGGAAGAGTTTCGGGTTATAAAAATGTAAAAAAAGGTGAAGTCGGCTGGTTAGCGATTATATAAAATAGTTTAGAGATACTCGGAAAAAGAATTTATTAAATCCATAAATTTCCTATAAAATCACAAATCAACATAAAAATAATTAGGAAGATATGACTATTATCTATATTTTATTTTGGATATATAAAAATTAAAATACTCAAATTATATCAATTTTAAACATCCAAACACATATATCACTTAACACATAATTCACAGAATAAATATTGAACATGCATAATATTTATTTATTAACAAAAATAATTACACGATATATCCCAGATATTACATCCTCCCCGCCTTAAAAGGATTCTGTCCTCAGAATCTTCTAAGAAAACAAATGAGGGTACTTTTCTTTCATATCACTTTCTAAATCCCAGGTTGATTCTTCAACCTTTGGGTTTCTCCATAACACTCTTATAACTTTACCACTTTATTTCTTAACACTTTCTCTCTCTCTCTCTTCTAGAATCTCTATCGGACTCTCTACATATGACAAATCTGCTTGAAGTTCTATTGGATTGTATTCAATTACATGCCTGGAGTCTGGATTATATTTCTTAAGCATCGATATGTGAAAAACATTATGAATGTGCTCCATGTGCGGGGGTAACGCCAACTCGTAAGCTACTTTGCCAACACGCTTTAGGATGTCAAAAGGTCCGACATATCTTGGGCTTAGCTTCCCTTTCGTTCCAAACCTTGTTAGTCCTTTCCATGGTGATACTTTCAGTAATACCAAGCTTTCTTCTTCAAATTCCATGTCCTTCCTTGACTGGTCTGCATATTTCCTTTGACGGTCTTGGGCTGCTATTAATCTCTTCTGGATCACTTCAACAACTTCCTTCGTCTATTGCACTAATTCAGGTCCAAGTATTTTGCGTTCTCCTACTTCATCCCAATATACGGGAGTTCGACATTTGCGTCCATAAAGAGCTTCATAGGTTGGCATCCCAGTACTGGCATGATAACTGTTATTGTAAGCAAATTCTACCAATGGAAAATGCTCGTCCCAATTTCCTTTAAAATCAATAGCACAAACGCGTAACATGACTTCAATTGTCTTAATCGTTCGTTCACTTTGGCCATCCGTCTGCGGATGATAAGCCGTACTCATTTTCAGTCTCGTTCCTAAACATTCTTGAAAACTTTTACAAAATCTTGAATTAAATCTCGGATCTCGATCGGATACAACAGACACAGGAACTGCATGACGAACTACGATTTCTTTCAGGTACATATGGACTAACTTGTCTAGTGAAAATCTTTCATTTATAGGCAAGAAATGAGCTGATTTGGTAAGTCTGTCCACTATAACCCAAATGGCATCATGATTGGCTTTTGTCCTTGGTAATCCGACTATGAAATCCATGGCAATGTGCTCTCACTTCCACTCTAGAATCTCTAATGGCTGCAACAATCCACTTGGTCTCTGATGCTCTACTTTAACTCTCTGACATGTATAACATCTGCTAACCCATTCTGCAATCTCCCTCTTCATATCTGGCCACCAATAATTTTCCTTTAAATCTCTGTACATCTTGGTACTCCCTGGATGGATTGAATACCTTGTATTATGAGCTTCCTGTAAAATTTCATTCTTCAACTCCATTACTGGGGGGATCCAAATTCTAGAAGAAAACCTAAGAATACCTTGATCGTCCTTTTACGTGCATAATTCCTCACCTACTAAACGATTAATGTCCTGATCCATTATCTCCACTTGACACTTCCTTATCTTCTCTAACAACTCCGGCTGGAAAGTCATACTATACACTTTTGCTTCATCAGGCTTGCAAACTCTAATCTCCAATTCCAATTTCTGAAATTCCTTGTATATCTCCTCGGGTACTGATAACACATTCAACTTCTCTTTTTGACTTAATGCATCTGCCACAACATTTGCTTTACCGGGATGATAGTTAATCGTGCAGTCGTAATCCTTAATTAGTTCTAACCATCTTCTCTGTCTCATATTAAGCTCCTTTTGTGTGAATATGTACTTCAAACTTTTGTGGTCGGTATAAATCTCACATTTTTCTCCATATAGATAATGTCTCCAAATCTTCAAAGTGAATACTATGGCTGCTAGCTCCAAATCATGAGTAGGATACTTTTGTTCGTGTGGTTTGAGTTGCCTTGACGCATACGCAATAACCTTATCGTGCTGCATCAGAACATATCCTAGTCCTTTATGAGAAGCATCGCTATAGATTACGAAATTCCCTTGGTCATCTGAAAGTGACAAAATAGGTGCTGTAATTAATCTTCGCTTCAATTCCTGAAAACTTTCTTCACATTTGTGTTTCAAATAAACTTTTCATTCTTCCGTGTAAGCTTTGTCAATGGTGTTGCAATACTTGAGAAGTTTTGAATAAATCGCCGATAATATCCCGCTAATCTCAAGAAACTTCTTAATTCTGTCGGTGTTTTCGGCTTTTCCCAATTTGTAATTGCTTCAATCTTTGCTGGGTCCACTTTGATCCCTTCATTACTGACTATGTGTCCTAAGAACTGAACTTCCTGTAGCCAAAATTCACACTTCGAGAATTTAACATATAACTTTTTCTTCCTCAAAATCTCCAAAGCTGTCCTCAAATGTTCTACATGATCCTCTTCTGTCTTTGAATAAATCAAAATATCATCTATAAACACAATAATAAACTTGTCCAAGTAATTTTGAAAATTCTGTTCATCAGGTCCATGAATGCTACCGGGGCATTGGTTAATCCAAAATACATCACTAAAAATTCATAATGTTCGTACCTTGTTCTGAAAGCTATCTTTGGTATATCCTCTGGCTTAATCTTTAGTTGCTGATATCCAGATCTCAAATCAATCTTGGAGAAGTACTTGGCTCCTTTCAACTGGTCAAGCAAATCATCAATTCTAGGTAACAGATACTTTTTATTGATTGTAAGCTTGTTGAGCTTTCGATAGTCGATGCACAGTCTCATGCTCCCATTCTTCTTCTTGATAAATGGTACTGGTACATCCCACAGGGATACACTGGGTCTGATTACTCCTTTCTCTAACAACTCTTGCAATTGCTTTGCTAGTTCCTTTATCTCGATGGGCGCCATTCTATACGGGGCCTTGGATACTGGTTCCGTTCCAGGTGCTAAGTCGATCGCAAACTCAATTTTTCTATCTGGAGGAAGTCCTGGTAACTCATCGGGAAACACGTCTGGAAATTCATTGACTACTGGAATATCTTCAAGTTTTGCTGGCTCCTGACTTTTATCAACTACATATGTAACAAAATGCTCGCATCCTTGTCGTAATAACCTTTTGGCTTGAATCATCGTTAAGAACTTCTTTGCTTGCTTCTGGACCTTAAACATTATTATCCTATCGTCTAGCGTCTTCACCATTACCTTCTTATTTCGACAATCTATCTGGGCATCGTGCTTAGATAACCAAACCATTCCTAAGATAACGTCAAACTCTCTTAGCTTAAATGGTATCAAATCCACACAGAACTTATTACTAGAAATCTCAATCTCAGAATTCCCATAAATTTGATTAACAGATATATGTTCTTGATTTGCTAATTCCACAGTCATTATTTCATTTAAATACTAAACTGGACAATTTAACTTACTAACAAAATCTTGAGAAATAAATGATCGAGTTGCTCCCGAATCTATTAACACTTTGGCACATAAAGAATTCACATTAAGCATACTCTCCACGACATCCGTATCCTGGATAGTGTCCTTCACAGACATATCAAAAACTTTAGCCCTTGGAGTCTCATTCACTGATGGAGTAGATCTTATAATTCTCAATGCATTACTGACTGGGGCTAGTGCCTTGCAATCCCTGGCTATGTGTCCAGGCTTTCCATATTTAAAGCATGCAAATCCAATAGCTAGAACCTTAATTGCTGGATTCTGGGTAGGCTGATCCTTGCTCACTTACTCTCTTGCTGGATGGTTGCGGCACTCTCTCAAATAGTGCCTTTTCTGATTACACTTGAAATAAACCACGTTCAACTTATTACAAATTCCTCCGTGCTTTTTCTCACATACTTGACAATCTGGAAAGGTTAGCCTCAACTGATTCGGCTGATTCATATTGGCTGGACGGTTGCCCTGACCTCCGTCGCCTGCATTCTGTTTCTTGACATTAAAATTTCTTCCTGGCTGAAATTTGCCTTTCTTAAAACTTGGAAACTTCCCTGGTTGTGACTGTCCTTCATTCCCTCCAAACTTCCTCTTTTTACTTTCCTTTTCTTTATGTGACATCTCGCTCTCAGTTTCTGCAATCATGGCCTTTTGTACAACTCCTACATAGGTATCCAATTCAAATATGGCTACCTTCCCTCTGATCCATGGCTTCAGACCTTGCTAGAATTTCTTGGCCTTCTTCCTGTCAGTATCCACATATGATGGCACATACCTTGACAACTCTTCAAACTTACTCTCATAATCAGCTACTGACATACATCCTTGCTTTAGCTCCAAAAGCTTCAACTCCATCTGGTCCTGAACAAACTGAGGAAAATATTTTTCTAAAAATAATTCTTTGAACCTCTCCCAAGTAATAGCATCTGCACCTTCCAATGTCTTCACAGTTTCCCACCAATAGGTGGCCTCATTCTTCAAATAATAACTTGCAAACTCAACCTTCTGTTCTTCCTTTACCTTAACTAAAGTAAAAGATTTCTCTATTTCTTTTAGCCAAACATTCGCTTCAATTGGATCTAAGGAACCCTTGAATTCTGGTGGGTTCACCACCTGGAAAGTTTTGAAAGTTACCTGGGGGTTGGTCTGTCTTTGTTGCTGTTGAGTCAGGTGAACTGTTTGTAGAGCCAAGATTTGAAGAATCTGGGATACTGCTGGGTCTATGGGTCCTGGCTTTGCATTCTGGTTGGTATTATCTTGGTTATTATTGTTGTTGGTTTCTTCATTCTGGGTGTTGGTGCGGGTATTTCTTCTGGGAGGCATTTTCTGTAAAGAATCAAACAACTTATTTAGCCTTTAAATCAAATTCTTTGCATACAAGAAAAGTTTTGTAAAACAGAAATATCTCTCGTTTTAAAAACAGTTATAACAGTTTAACTAAGTAAATTGCATGCTTCTTTACATAATATAAACAGTTAAGGGGATAAGGTACATGGTATCACAGGTGGTATAACTGGTGCAATATGTAGAGTAAAGTAAAATAGGTGCAGTAATGTAAATTACAATGATGGAAAGGAAAAGGTACTGATGTATATAGATCAAAAGTTTTAGGTGGTACAAGCGTTAAAAATGCTTCAAAAGTAAAAGCAAAAGGGTACAACAAACCTACTCACTAGTCAGCAGATCTAGTCTATAGATACAACCCAAAAGTCTATTGATACACACTATACACTACTGTACATAATAAACAACCACAACACATTGATCAATATCTCCATCTCTGTATCTCTGACTCTAACTCCAAGGAAACTCTGGTCCGCCTAGCCTCTTGAGATCCTCCATCACCTCACTAGCCCATCCCATAAATGCATCAGGGCCAGCTAATGTAGCTCCATGCAATCTAGCCTCAAGAACCCTCTGTGTCACATGAATCTCCTCTCGAATCTCCCTCACACCACGATCAACATCTGTAGTCCTGATGATATGCTGCATCTCTAGGATCTGTTCCAAGAAGGAATTACGCTCTAGTAGAAGAGCCTCATACCGATAATAAGGAACATGATGCAATGTAGACTGGAATGGGGCACCCGTAACTGAATGCCTAGTGGAATCAGAATCAGCAGGTGGGGGTCCTCTGATAGGCGGCCTCATGCATGGGGTGGAATAGCCTGCAGTGGTACGGGCTGCAACACAGGTGGAGGTAAAATAGTCAAAACTGGTGGAACAACATGACGTGGATCCGAAGATGGTCCTCTATTAGGTCCAAATATACATATAGAGGGGGGGGGGTGAATGTATGTTTTTCATTTTTCGTTAATTTATTGCAGCGGAAAATAAACCTCGAAAATGAAATAAACAAACACTAAGAGATTCACAGAATAATTCTTTTTTATTAAGAAATTAAACCGTAAAGGTTTGCTTACAACTCCGAATATAAATAATTCGAAGCAACAAATATAGAGAGAACCAAAATAATAACAATCAATTTGGGGTTCTATCTATCACTCTAAAAATTCAAAGCTTCTATCAAAAGATATCAAATACAACCAAGAGAGCTTTAAATAATGAGTGTTACAAGTTTGTAAGGCTTTAATGGTGTGAAATAAATTGGGCAGCACTTCTCTCCTTAATTTCAATAAATGAAATCAACCCACTCTACAAGAAAAATTCTACAGAGCTTTAATGGTGTTTTGCTGAGAAGTGTTATTTTCCAATCTGCTGAAAATTGGTTTTGTAGTGGTAGAATTGTAGGAGAGATAGAAGAGACCACGTGGCTGCCTCTTGTCCATTTGTTTTAATTGGTACAACTTGCATATTATTTTGTGGCACTTGGAGTAATGTCTGTGGCGACTTGTGGGATATGATCTCTATGGCGACAACTTGCAATAGTACACGAAAATTCATTTGGTTTCTTTTATTTCGGACAAAAACCAATAGCGCGCATGAGAAAAGAACTCCGTCGCCTTTTAGCTTCAGTTACTCTCTCTATGGCGACTTAGAGTATTAGGAGCAGTCACAGTCAATTTCCTTTGTTCATTGAGAAAACACATGCAGGTAATGAAGACTCGGTTCTCACTGTCAATACACAGGTACCATGGGAAGATTCGTGTTGCACGCGCAAGGAGAAACCAACGGCAACAGGAGGTCGCCAGAGGTATCATTCACGCGCACGTTGGAACAAGTTGATAGCCGTCTTTTGCTTTAGATTTTTTTCATTTCCTTTCAATCTTTGCGCGGGCCATGTGCAGCTTGAACTTGCATATAAAATAAACACAATGAGAAGGAATTGCTTCTCGTTTTCTTTATTTCCAAACCAAATATGCATGTATGTGATTTCCTTTGTGCACTGTGTTATTACGCCTGGTTGCTTCTGTTAGAAAATTGAACACCCGAGCTTGCATAAATATAGATACATCTGGCTGGCTAATTAAAAAAAATAAGTATTTGATATTTAAAATAAATAAATAAATAACTTTAAATTTATTTATTTATTTAAATAAAATTCAAACATTAATTTTATTTTCTAGAATTAAATATTGATATTAAAATAAATAAATAAATCTTTTGAGATTATTTTATTCATTTAATAAAATTTTAAATTTTAATTTATTAATTTTAAAATCAAATTGTGATCTAAAATTAAATAAATAAATGAGATGATTTTCATTTATTCATTTAATAAAAAATCAGTCATTGATTTAAAAATAAATCCAGTAAATCCTCGGGCTGTATTCCTCTATATCTGCAGGTCTCCTAATCTCCGGGAATTTGTACCTCAAAATATTTCCAGACTCCTCGAGTACAAAAAACACTAAACAATGTTCCTTAAATATAATACTCTGTTTCCTTTCACGGATCACTGATGTCTCGTGCAAGGGTCTGGTTCACAGACGACTAATTCCGCTCTCAGGCCTTCGTATTATGCCCGTATAAACCGCTGTTAAGTTTTCTACCAAGTATAACCAACTTCACTAGGGATCCTTGAGGTCTTCACACTGATTCTGACAACTGCTTCGAATGACTCCAACCTTATTCCTCCGATGCCTGAACATATTAATGAACTTCATACGGATCGTTGTTGACTCTTCTTCACTGCAGCTAACAAAACCTTTTGTGCATATACCCAATAAAAAATCTGTACTGATTCTAGTGGGACAGATTATTCCAAAGTCCTTGTTCTCTGTTGAGTTATCCAAACTAGTATTGTTGAGATAACCATACAACTTCAATCTTGCTCAACAATCTCCCCCTATTTGACTGTTACACCTGACGGTCAAATAATAATGGAGAAGCAACAGTTTGAAGGATAACTCAACTAACCTTATCAAAAAATCTTCAATCAGCTTTCAACTTACAATCCTGGACTTGGAAATAATACTATCTTATATCTATCACATCTTCTATAAGCATTCAGCTTCATCAAAGAACAGATTCTTCTCTCCCTTATGTAAAGTTGCAGGAAGATACGTCTTCCAAACACTGTCTTCAATAATCTTCAGATCTTCCCATAAAGCACATAGAAAACATTTTGGAATCCAGAACCAAAACCTAATAATCTCTCTCCCTTAAATGAAGAACCCTTCCTTAGTCCAATAAAGTTAGAAATCCCTCTTCTTAGTTACAGAAAGACCATCAGTCCATAATCTCTTCATAATCTCTCCCCCTTAGTTGAGTAATCCTTCAAAATGTATTTAGAGTAAAACCTTAGGATCAACCAACCAAGTGAAGAGACTAATTGGTAACCATTCCTCACAGTGCAAGTGTGTGATTTCTGTTTAGTGATCTCACATTATGTTTCACTCCACTCCACACTCAAGTATTTGTCACTCAGTCTCACAGTGTGTCACTCACTCAAAGCTCCAAACATCCAAGTGTACCTGCAAGAAAATCCTTTTCATAGAAATGTTGCCTTCCACCTTCAAGGATGGAAACTCTCAGTCAAGATATTCAGAAATGTTCCTTCTGAGAGGGGAAATTAGGATTCTTTTAAGTGGCAGAATTCCTGATATCCCTCAACTTCCATGAAGAAGTATACCTTATAAACTCGTCAGTTGATATCTCAGTCCTCATTTATGAGTTGTTATTTTGACTAAGTCAAAATCATATCCAGATTTGAATTCTGGGAAGATAACCAGTGATTAATGCTATGGCATTAAAGATCAAAGATTTCTTCTGAAATCCGTGAAGACTTATCAAAGTAACCAATCAAGATCAAGATCATATATTCTTATTCAAAATCAGAGATAAAGATTAGAACATGATCCAGGATTTCAACTGATTACCATTGACCTTGATATGGTTTGACAATGATTGCTGTGTCAATACCTTCCTGGTGTGTGTGAATCGCACATGTACATTGGAAACATTTTAATCAAGGAGTAGTGACTCTTATACAGATGCCCTGGCTGACAGACGAATTTTCAATAGATAATATTATGTTGGGAGGATGCACCTAGTAACTGTTTATATGCCTTTTTCAGCTCTATATCCTTTTGAGAGAATACATATGGGTTAAAGATGTCTCAAGTTATACATACTCCACTTCTTTGTAAGAGACAGAGCTATAGGGTTGACCTTTCCTTCCTTATGTGGTGCTTCTTGGCACTATCTCCCTTATCCTCAACACAACTCCAAAACCAAGTGGTAATTTTGTCTGATCACTAAGTTGAAATCTCAAAAAATTAAGTGAATCAGAGAAAAATCTAGGGGATGTATCAAAGTAAGGTAATGGAATACTATTTGAGAGGTGTTTGGTTGTAATGACTTGGGATAGAACCTATGAGGTGTGATAGGCTCTTAGTCAGTTCCTAAAACCACTGAGGGTGTTGAAGATCACAAACATCTGAAGTACAATATCAGAGAATTTGATGATCAAGAACAGAGTGATTTTAGAACCAGAAATCTTTTACCTTTACTTACCACAATATGGATTCATGAAGGATGTCTCAGATGATCTTACTTTCTGATTCTTGACAGTACTACTCAAACAAATCTCATCAACTCAAAACAGTTCAAAGTTAGTCCAATAAAGATCAATACTATAGAGGAAAGAGATGAACATTATTTTAAGCTTATAAGATATGCATAAGGTAATCAGAGTATAAGAAATATATCAGGATCAAATATCCAGAACAAAACATAAGCATAGCAAGATCATCAGAGTTACATATAGAATCAACCTATAAGTCATATAAGCCATTATTTATGCCAGGAGTGTATCCACAAAGTATGCACCAATTGATTAGACAATACAAGATTGAACTAATTTAAAATCTACTCCTAACATAATAATATCAATATGAAGAGTGTTTGCATCAGAGTAAGCATATAACATGTAAACATTCAAACAACTCATATATTGCATCAAAAATTCTAACTTACTTACCGCTAGTATATAACATGTAACACATGGTAATTAGTTAGCTTCAAAACAAGTTTACAAACATGGATATATATAATGAATAGATATGTAAACTTACTTTCCCCTCATAGCATCATCATCGGGGTAGTAAAGTTTACCCGCACCAAATTACATTTGTTGATTTCCAATTAATTGGACAAATTCAACATGCCAAGTTCACTGACCAACTTGTTGAAGGTAGCTTCATCAAGTGGTTTCATGAAAATGTCTGCAATTTGGTCCATTGTGGGAACATAATGAAGTTCCACAATTCCATTCGTTATATGCTCTCGAGTGAAATGATACCTTATATCAATATGTTTGGTCCTTGAATGCTGAACATGGTTGTTTGAGATTGCTATGGCACTTGTGTTGCCATAATAGATAGGAATATTCTTCAAATCAAGTCCATAGTCTCGGAGTTGGTTTCTCATCCAAAAAAGTTAAGAACAGCAGCTACCAGCAGAAATGTATTCAGCTTCAGCAGTAGACGTAGAAACTGAATGTTCCTTCTTACTAAACCAAGAAACCAATCTTCTCCCAAGAAACTGACATCTTCCTGAAGTACTCTTCCGATCAATCTTACATCCAGCGTAGTCAGAATCTGTGTAGCCGATGAGATCTAAACCCGTATCTTTAAGATACCAAATACCTAGATTAGGTGTACCCTTCAGATATCTGAAAATTCTTTTAACGGCTATCATATGAGATTCCTTCGGATCAGCTTGGAACCGTGCACACAAACATGTAGCAAATATAATATCTTGACGACTCGCAGTCAGGTAGAGTAATGGTCCAATCATGCCTTGATAATAAGTGATGTCCACCATCTTACCAGACTTATCTTGATCCTGTTTTATGGCAGTTGCCATCGGAGTCTTTGCAGGTGTTGATTCTTTCAACTGATATTTCTTCAGAAGATCTCTAATATACTTCATTTGACAAATGAAGATACCATCTGATTTCTGACTCACTTGTAATCCAAGGAAGTAGCTTAACTCACCAATCATACTCATCTCATACCTACTCTGCATAAGCTTAGCAAACCTTGCACAAAGTGCATCATTTGTAGACCCAAATATAATGGCGTCAACATAAACTTGCACAAATATGGTATCATCTTTATGATTCTTATGAAATTGAGTCTTATCTATAACACCTCTAGTGAAACCATTTTCAAGAAGAAATTCTGAGAGAGTGTCAAACCATGTTCTCGGCGCTTGCTTTAGACCATAAAGAGCCTTGAAGAGAAAATAGACAAAATCTTCAAACTCAGGATCTATGAAACCAGGGGGTTGCTCCACATAGACCTCTTCTTCAAGCTCACCATTCAGGAAAGCACTTTTCACATCCATCTGATATACCTTGAAGTTTGAATGTGCTACAAATGCTAAAAACATCCTGATGGCTTCAAGTCTAGCAACTGGTGCAAAGGTCTCATCGTAGTCGATCCCTTCTTCTTGAGAGTATCCCTTAGCAACCAGTCTCGCCTTGTTCCTTGTTACAATTCCATCTTCATCAAGCTTGTTTCTGAAAACCCATTTAGTGCCAATCACTGATTTGTCTTTAGGTCTGGGTACAAGCTTCCACACTTTCTGTCGTTCGAACTGATTGAGTTCCTCTTGCATAGCAATCACCCAATCAGGATCTCCAAGAGCTTCATCTACTTTCTTTGGGTCCATTTGAGATAGAAACCCAGAATAGAAACATTCATTTGTTGTAGCTCTTCTAGTCTTGACTCCAATGTCAGGATTACTAAGTATCAAGTTCTGAGGGTGGTTTTACTCCATACTCTATATTTTGGTAGACTACCCTTGATGACTCAGTATTTTCAGAATTATGTTGTGTCTGACTACCGGATCCTTGTTCTTCTTCTTGTTCTGCTCCCCCTGAGTTGTTGCCAGCTTCATCTACAGAATCTGAAGCTTGAGGACTAGTCCCTGAGATAGTGTGACTTATCTCATGACCATTACCTTCAGAATCTGCATCAGAATTATGATCATCAGGATCATTGCCATTGTCATTGTTGTCTGGAACAACTTCAGGTTCATCTTCTTTATCAAAAAGATCTTCAACATGAAGATTATCACTATCATCTTCCTTCTGGATACTTGGGAGCTTGGCGTCATCAAATATTACATTAAGGCTTTCCACAACCTTTTGATCACTAATCACATACACCCTGTAAGCCTTTGACTCTAGAGAATAGCCCAGAAAGATACCTTCTTCAGCTTTAGCATCAAACTTTCCAAGATGCTCATCATCCTTAAGCACAAAGCACTTTCCTCCAAACATGTAAGGGGTCTTCTCATATGTCTTGTTGATCAAGGTTCTGTTTTAAGTATAGCATGCAGTGTTTACTGCTTTAGCCCAAAAGTAAGTAGGAAGATTTGCTTCATTAAGCAAAGTCCTTGCAGCTTCAACCAATGTTCGATTCTTCCTCTCAACCACTCCATTTTGTTGTGGAGTCCTTGGTTCTGAAAACTGTCTTGAGATGGCCTTCTCGACACATAAATCATTCAGCTTTGCATTTATGAATTCTATTCCATTATCTGATCTGATTGTTCACACAAGCACTCCAGCTTCTAACTCAATCTTGTTGATATGATCAATAATTATATCAGGTGCTTCATCTTTTGAATGTAAGAATAACACCCACGTGTATCTGGAATAGTTATCAACAATCACTAAGCCATATTTTTTTCTTGACATAGACATGACGTCGACAGGACCAAACAAATCCATGTGAAGGAGTTGTAGTGGTTCAGTGATGTCAGTCATTGTCTTCTTCTTGTGTGATGCCCTCTTTGACTTTCCCTTCTCACATGCTTCACAAAGTCCATCAGGACTGAATTCCATCTCGGGCAATCCTCTCACCAATTCCCTCTTAACCAAAGAATTCATGGTCTTGAAGTTCATGTGGGAGAGCTTCTTATGCCATAACCAACTTTCATCTGGAGAGGCTTTACTGTATAAACACATTACTTGACCATCTGCAGAATTCCAGTAAGCTACGAACAAATCACCCTTTCTAACTCCATTGAGAGTCAGCTTCTCATTCTTCTGATTAGAGATCAAACACTTCTCTTTCTTGAACAACACTTCACATCCTTTGTCAGAATTGACTGATACTGAGAAGATTGTGGATAAGATCTTCAACCAGAGAGATTTCTTCAATGATGACATTTCCAATTTCCAAACAGCCATATCCCGTAGTATAACCTTTGATGTCATCTCCAAAAGTAACCACTTGGCCAGCTTTCTCAACCACCTTTGATAGCAGGGCTCTATCTCCAGTCATATTCCTTGAACATCCACTATCCAGAATCCACATGACCTTCTTTTGCTTTATGCCTTGAAAATAAAAGTGATTAAGTTTTCTTTGGTACCCAAACTACGTTGGGTCCAGAAGACTTAAAAGCATTTGAATATATAACATTTCTTTTCACAGAGTTGACAGGCTTAACAGTTTTTGCTTTATCATTGATTATTTCCTTGTCACTTTCAGACGCACCAACAGACTTGCTCTTGGGCTTGGTGACAGGTGCCACTTTTCTAGCTTTAGGAGGGCTTACAGTCATTGATCTACCAGTGTTCTTACTAACATGCTTATCATGATTATGAGATGTATTATGTGAGTGTGTAGAATCAAGATAAGTGTGCATGAAAGATACTACACATGGCATGCAAATAGATTTATTACACTTAAAAACTTTAGGAATGTTAAGCATGTTATGCACATAAGTATTCTTAACATTGTCTACTTTAACCTTTCTACAAGCATGAGTAAGATGACCAGCGGAACCACAGTTATTGCATAACTTCCTAGGGCCATTATTTCCTATCCTGCCATTTCTACTTATACTCTTCTTATTCTTGGAAGTAAAACCTAGTCCGGCAAAAGATAAATCATAGTCACTAGCAACAGACGTAGGTTTCTTTGCCTTTTGTCTCCTTGAGAGCTCGAGATCCTCAACAAGCATCTCATGATGAATATAAAGATTATCTTCATCAAAGGGCTCAACAGTAGCTTTCTTAAATAGAGGCTTCTTAGCTTCCTTAAGAACATGAGGTGTACTAGGGGGATTAACAACTTTCTCTACAGGCTCATTTTCAACTACTCGTTTCTTAGAAGCTTTTCTAAGTTCTTCGTAGTCTAAGCCTATCCCAACCTTTCCACCTACTACTTGATCAGCTATGAGCTTCTTAAAAAGATTTGCACAATCAGTAAAAGCAAGCAATTTAGTTTCTAATTCCGCATTCTTGTTCCTAAGTTCTTCCTCTGTCTCAAGGTGCTTAGTAATCTTAAGCTCTAAATATTTATTGGTTTGCTTATGATTGTCAACACTGACCCTATTTAAAACTAACTTATCATTTTCATCTTTAACTTTCTTTAGTTCTAGTTTAAGGTCTTCGACATCAAGCATAGTACATCTTAGTGTAGTACTAACGTTTCTATACACTTCTTTTATGACATCATGTTGCTCAATGCATTCCTTTGTATTGCATCGTGCCTTAAGATAGTGATGAGAAACAACATTTCCATACACTAGGACAGTCTGCCTTAAGGCGACAAAGTGTTCATTCTCATACAAGTTATCTGGAGGTAAAGCACGAATAGTTGGAAATGTTACCTGAGATGAAGATTCTGCCATCAATGCAAGATTTCCATATTGCCCTTCTTCATCATCAGTGTCATCCCAGCTCTTCCCCTCAGCTATGTAAGATTTCACTGGATACTTCCTTGAGCTACCTGAGTCCTTCTTCTGATAAGCTTTGCCTTTATCCTTTGACTGTTGAGGCTTCCTACATTCAGTGGCAAAGTGCCCAACCTCATCACAGTTATAACATCTGAACTTGCTTCTATCAACCATCCCTGTCTTGTAACCTGATCCAAAATATGAACTTGACATCTGACTACGGTTGCTGCTTCCAAAACCCCTTAAACCTTACTTCCTTCTAAACCTGATATTACTGAACATCCCAGCTAAGTTGGCCATAGTAGGATCTTCCGTACTTTGCAGCTCCTCAGTTGTAATAACCCCATTTTTTGGAAATTTTTGAAACCCTGATGAATAGTAACTTTTTTTTTGCTAATGATGCTGATTAAGGAAAATTATCGGATCACACTATATAGGAGTACTGTTATGGAAATTCTAAGATCGTATTAGTATTCCATAAAGTAAATAAGTGTATGTAAAGATCGTCAGAATCCAAATTCGAACACTTTGATTTTTCCCGAAAATAAGAAAGCTACTGTTGAGCCCTTTGATGAAGATAATCTTTATATTCATGAGGTGTACTAGGGGGATTAACAACTTTCTCTACAGGCTCATTTTTAACTACTCGTTTCTTAGAAGCTTTTCTAAGTTCTTCGTAGTCTAAGCCTATCCCAACCTTTCCACCTACTACTTGATCAGCTATGAGCTTCTTAGAAAGATTTGCACAATCAGTAAAAGCAAGCAATTTAGTTTCTAATTCCGCATTCTTGTTCCTAAGCTCTTCCTCTGTCTCAAGGTGCTTAGTAATCTTAAGCTCTAAATATTTATTGGTTTGCTTATGATTGTCAACACTGACCCTATTTAAAACTAACTTATCATTTTCATCTTTAACTTTCTTTAGTTCTAGTTTAAGGTCTTCAACATCAAGCATAGTACATCTCAGTATAGTACTAACGTTTCTATACACTTCTTTTATGGCATCATGTTGCTCAATGCATTCCTTTGTATTGCATCGTGCCTTAAGATAGTGATGAGAAACAACATTTCCATACACTAGGACAGTCTGCCTTAAGGCGACAAAGTGTTCATTCTCACACAAGTTATCTGGAGGTAAAGCACGAATAGTTGGAAATGTTACCTGAGATGAAGATTCTGCCATCAATGCAAGATTTCCATATTGCCCTTCTTCATCGTCAGTGTCATCCCAGCTCTTCCCCTCAGCTATGTAAGATTTCACTGGATACTTCCTTGAGCTACCTGAGTCCTTCTTCTGATAAGCTTTGCCTTTATCCTTTGACTGTTGAGGCTTCCTACATTCAGTGGCAAAGTGCCCAACCTCATCACAGTTATAACATCTGAACTTGCTTCTATCAACCATCCCTGTCTTGTAACCTGATCCAAAATATGAACTTGACATCTGACTACGGTTGCTGCTTCCAGAACCCCTTAAACCTTGCTTCCTTCTAAACCTGATATTACTGAACATCCCAGCTAAGTTGGCCATAGTAGGATCTTCCGTACTTTGCAGCTCCTCAGTTGTAATAACCCCAATTTTTGGAAATTTTTGAAACCCTGATGAATAGTAATTTTTTTTTTGCTGATGATGCTGATTAAGGAAAATTATCAGATCACACTATATAGGAGTACTGTTATGGAAATTCTAAGATCGTATTAGTATTCCATAAAGTAAATAAGTGTATGTAAAGATCGTCAGAATCCAAATTCGAACACTTTGATTTTTCCCGAAAATCCACCAGATTCCGAAAGAATTGAGTATAAGGTAACATGATTAAAAGGATTTAAATTCAAGGATTATAAGAGAGGATCATAAAAAGGAATATAAGATATTGAGAAAGGTTTAGGGGAACCCAAGTAATAAGATCCCGGATATGATTCCTCAAACGACGAATGAAAACGAAAGTTAAGCGAACCGTATAACAGATAAGCGGTCATTAGCCAAGTTTTTAAGCACTAATCAAGGAATTAGCAAAAGATGAGATCATCAAGCCTTAGGGAATTGACATTTGGTAAGTTGATGACATAAGGAAGGTGATGTAAGCATGTTTGATAGATATTTGTGCAAGTTGACAAGTAACCAAGCTAAACACCACACAAATCATTTAATCGAACTAGAAACATTTTTACTTCACTTTTTCTTCCCTTGCTCTCGGCCAAAACCAGAGCAGCAACTTCAAACTGCCATATCTCCTTCAATACTCACTCAAATATTTTGTTCTATATCTCGTTGGAAAGGTATTGAGATGGCCTACAACTCTTGTTCACAAGTATCGTCCAAATAAGTATGGTAAGACCGTCATTTTTACAGTTCTTCAATCAGACTTTTAGAAACTTCAAAGCCTAACTTTGTGTTCTTGATTTCTTTGGAAAGATCAAGCTTGTAGAAGGCTCCCTAAGGCTTCCTAGCAACTTAACACCTCCCAAGGAAGGTATAAAATTCAAACCCTAGCCTTTACTTTGATTATTAGTGAGTTTGATGGTTGGTTTTCTAAATGAGAAGCATGATCTTTGATTATTAGTAGTATGATTTGAATTTGGAGTGATTTGGTGAATGAATCTTGTCATAGTTAATAGAACTTGATTGTCATTGGTTGAGCTGAAGAATCTAGAAAATAAGGACTGGTATAGTATTATTTAGTTGAGGTTTTGATGTGTTAATAATTGTGGGTTGTTTGGTGAGGTTTTGGTGTAGTGAGAAACTTGGAAAACTCGTAAACATAGCCGTCGTAATGCCCGTTTTCCTTAGACTGTTGTACATGAATCTCGGACCAGATAACTCACTTAACAATCTGTAACATTGCCATGATTAGCTAGAGCGTGTCGTAAGCTTCGTTTTGATATGTGGTTCGCTTGGTTCCGATGTACGGTTTAGGAGAAACGACCGTTTTAAGTAACGGCGTTTCGCGAACGAACCTTTACCCCTCGCTTTACTTTGAGACCTTATTTAAGGCCCTTCAAAGACTAATTGGATTACGAAACAATTATGTAAGGTGGGTTAGGCAGTTGGTAGAGTATTCGCGAAAGAGTCGCCTTAAAATTCGTAACGGTTAATTTATTAAAATTAGTGGAGCCGAGGGTATGCGAGCGAATAACACATATCGTAAAGCGTATAAGCGACTGTAAGTGACCGTTAGGGTATGAATGAATTTTGACTAGTTTCTTAAGCGACCGTGGTCTAATTCCGGATTATGTTATTGTTCATAGGTTACCAGATCCACTCTAAGCTTAAGTCTACCCCAGAACACTCAGGCAAGTTTTCTACCCGTTATACTGTTGTTGTGATGTAAATATATGTATATGCATTATCTTGTGATAAGTGCATGATTGTTATTAGCAAATTTTGCGATATATTGGAGCATGCTGATATGGTATATATGCATGTCTGTTTCGTAATCTTGATATCTAATTGTTGATTCAAATGCTTATAAGTTGCATAATACATATGCTAGAGATAAGCAGTAGTTGCGTATACCCTTAGTATAAGGGACCCAAAGGTGAACATTTTCTAAACCAGGAGTTGATGTTCCCGAGTATAATATATATATATATATTTATATATATATATTGATATAGTTTACAAAACTATTAATCGAATAAGGTTTATTCGATAACTTTACTTTATTTAATGAATATTATTTTGAATATTTATTCGAGGACTTATGACTCCGCTTACTTTATTTAATGAATATTATTTTGAATATTCATTCGAGGACTTATGACTCCGCTTATTTTATTAAATAATATTCTTTATTTTATTAAAGAATAATGTTTCGATAATCAAACTTATTTTCGATTATTCGAATAAAGGTCGTGCTTTCGTATAAGTATATCTTTGGTTATTTATTATTCATTTCAAGTATGAGTTGTAAAACTTCTACTTCAATTATTTTTATAAGGATTATCCTTTATGGGAATATTATTTAAGTAATAATATTCAGATATTTCTCCAACATATCGGGACTGATTTATTTTATTAAATAAGCGTTACTCTAATCATTCTTTAAAATGTTTTCGAGTCTTCAAAATGATTTTTAAAAGTTAGAGCGGATCCCAAAACTCATTTTTAGATTTAAGATCTTCCTTTCAAAGGGGATTTAAATACTCGCTTAAAAATCTGAGGGATCCCGCACGGTGGTGTATTTTATATTCGCGACGAGGTTGCTGTTTTGAGAAAACATTTTGATTACTTGCCCAACCTTCGGGAAGTAAGTCCATCTATTTGAGTCGGCATAAGCAACATGGGCTCAGTGGGCGTCCATGATAGTGTAAGTGGCTCAGTGGGAGTCCATCAATACGTAAGTGGCTGAGTGGCAGTCCAGCATAAGGTCCTAATATGGCCAGGGTGATGACCAGTGGGGGATTCATCCATCTACTAGTAGAAAAGGTGACTTAATTGGTATCTTTGCCTGATCAGCAAGATATCAGGTTTATGCCAAGGTTTTCTCCTTTCCAAATTCATTGGATATTGCAACTCTGTTTATAATTTTCATAACAGAGGTTTACAAGGAGTGTATGAAATGTATATATATAGGTATATATATATATATATATATATATATCGGGACTTAATGAAGTATCTCGTAACATCATTATTTATAATGATATTTCAAAGATTGAATCTATTCAAGTATTTTTTTGTAGTCTCATCTATGTGATGAACTTTTGAAACTGATGATACCTTGAATGGTGGTAGTTCAAGTAGTATTCGGAAAAGATATAAGTATATTGGAGTATCTTGTAACTTCATCTTTTCAACTTATATCTGGTTAATGATTATCTTATGCATGACAAAGATTTTCAGAAAAACGTTGAGACAAGGTTAGATATATGATATCACCTTGCAACGATATTTTTATACATTTATAAACCGGAACTGTGTGTATATTATACATGGAAGAGGACTTCCAAGATTTTGAAAAGTATATATACATATATACTGAATATTTTGTGACTTGGTCGCGTTAAGATATCAAACTTGGTTCATTTTTATTTGACCAAGACTTTCATGAGTACTATGAGAATGCTCACATATTGTAAATCATTATACATATTATTTTAGTGGGCTTGTTGCTCACCCTTGCTTTCTTCTTTCATCAGACAATAACAGATAGACAAGATGAACGGGACCAAGCTCCCAATTCTTGAGTGGATAAGAAACGTTCCGCAGTTTCCTGTAGGCGTTGATGCCATTGTAGCCGAGGTAGGAACTACCAATAGGCTAGGTTTTCAACTGTTGATGTACCAGACTTATGTATATTGGCCGATAACTACCGTAGGTTCATTCAAGTTTGTAAAGATAGTAGCCCCTTTAATGCGGCTTACTCGTAAGACTGAGAAGTTCGAATGGACAGAGAAATGCGAGAACAGCTTTTAAGAACTGAAGCAAAGGTTGGTGACGGCCCCTATGTTGGCACTGCCGAATGGAAAAGGAGATTTTGTGAAGTGTAGTGACGCTTCGCACAAGGGCCTAGGGTGCGTGCTTATGCAGCACGGTAAGGTAATCGCGTACACGTCAAGACAATTAAGGGAATATGAAATTCGATATCCCACCCATGATCTTGGGCTCACGGCAATAGTTTTTCCCTAAATATTGGAGGCACTACTTTTATGGAGAGAAGTGCAAGGTTTAGACAAACCCCAAGAGCTCAAGTATATTTTCACGCAGAAAGAGCTCAACATGCGCCAGAGGAGGTGGTTAGAGCTAATGAAGGATTATGATTATGAGATTCTTTATCATCCAAGAAAAGCCAATATGGTGGATGACGCCCTTAGTAGAAAGGAGAGACTCAAGATGATAATGTCTTCAGAAGAATTGGTAAGAGATTACGAGAAAATGAAAATAGAAGTGAAGGTAACCGGAGCCGGTACCGAAAAGCTGTTTGAGATTGTAATACAGCCCGAATTATTGAAAAAGATCATATTGTGCCAAGAAAAATTGATGAATGAAGGCAGAGAGCCAATGACTGGAGAAGAGATTAATACCGAGAAAGATGATAAGGGAATAATAAGGTGTTCCTACAGAATTTAGGTTCCAAATGTTCAAGAGCTTAAAGATGAGATCTTAGATGAAAGCCCTAGTTTGAGAAATAAGATTTACAGCAAACCCTGCACGTGATAGTCGGGGAGGTCTCCATCAAAATAGAAGGAAACCATAACATAATGAAGTGGAAAATGAGGATTTAAAACATGTAGGATGACCCCAATTATGGGGAGGAGGGAATGTTCAGACTAAGGAAACAGAAGTCGAGTAAGGAAAGGAGACCCGAGACGGTACTCCTATACGACAATTCATGGACCTTTCTAAACAGAAATTAGACTATTATCCCCAACCACCACCCTGAGGAAACAATGCGGTGATAAAAAAATTTTCAGGACCTTTAAGTCGCTAAACTCTCAGAGTTCCAAGGAATAAGCTGACCAAGTCGAGGCAAGAGTCTGGCTAAAGGAAATATAGGAATAATTTGAGATTCTAAATGATTGACGAAGCGCAAAAGACTGTTTTTGTCACTTACCTTCCTAAGAGAGAGACCACCCACTGGTGAAAGACCAAGAAAGGCACGGAGCCAGAGGTTATAATAAACTGATTAAAGTTCAGTCAATTGTTTCGGGAAAGTACTTCCCAAGGTTATGGAGATAGTGTAGAAGCTTTAGAGCCGAAACAAAGGCGGACGAGTATGATAAATTATGAATCTAAGATTGTAAAAGTTGTCAAGATATATTCCGAGGACTAGAATTCCAGAACGACGTGATGTTTGAAGTCAATGATTAGTGGGTTCGTGAAATGATTGCAAGAGAGAGGTAGATAAAAAGAAACTGAAGTGGAAAGGAATATAAAGGCAATAGAGTTGGAGGAATGATAAGGGAGTTAGATATGAGGAAACCCTAAAGACTCGTAGCAATAGAAATAGAAAAGTATATAATCGTCAGGATGAGAGTGATTCACCATGAGTTAAAACTGATGGATGAAGGCATGAAAGATACATATATTTTATCCCCTTTAAGTTGGGAGGATTCGAGGAAACCTTGAGATAGTCCGAAGGATAAACAAGGAGACGCGGATAGACTGAGGAGACAAGAAAGTAAGAAATTAGGAAAATTGGATGAAGGAAGTGACCTTCAAGAAAGTGAAGTGTAAGACCGGGGGCATGATACCCAGAAAGGGAGACGCCGGGTATGAAAGATATCCCAACATTGAGATGACTGTTGAGATAAACAACAAAAGTAAATAAGGATTTATTAAGAAGAAGTTCACGTTGAACACGACCAATATCTTCCAGAACATCCATGTGATCATTACCAAATCAGGAAAGAAAAGCGGATAACCTTTTTTTTATCTTTTGGAGGCCATATGGATTGACCTCAACTTGAATAGGATGCTATTGTGAAATTTGGTATAGACTATCGAGGTGGAAATGATTGAATAAAGATACCCTTATCAGGGATATATGACTTTATTTATCCATGTAAGGATGCATGTACCATTTTAAAGGTGGAATTAAGGATAGAACCTTGGTAACTTAAGATGAATCCTAGGGGAATGCATAAAGGTTTGCATTTCACCCTTAATAGGGATAGTATGAGTTTTGACAGTATGAATTGGAAAGGATTAAGGTAACAACAACCTTTAAGGATCAGTGGAGATTTTTTTTTTCGAAAGTATATAGACAATGATTCTGGTATTATTAAATGGTATCTTGATATGCCCTGTGCCTAGGGTGTACCTGATGAAGGATTTAAGGATAACCTTAGAGGTTTTACAAGGAGAAAGGTAATATTCAAAGTTATCAAGAATAGAAATTTTTGATGAAGGAAATATGACGTAATTATAATAATGCCAGGTGGGGCATGTGTTGAACCATAAGAAGTATAGATTGACCCAATGAAGGTTGAGATTGGTGAAAATAAGAAGGACCCAAGATAAGAGACGTCCTAAGTATGATCGAGAGTCAGTCGTGACAATGTTAGCCTCTAAAGACCGAGGCAATAACTTATGGAAAACTGGTGATATTTTTTTTTCTTTCTTTCTCACCAAAGCTTAAGGAAGAGCATTTTCACACAAGCAGTGATTGGAAATAAGGTAGAAAATTTAGTTTGAGATCGTTCAAAAGACATTGATTGTAAGGAAATATTACTAATAGGAAAGGCCAATGAGGTGGCCGACACTCTAAGTGTAAGAGAGCAATTATAAGCGCTCGTGCCAGAGGAATACAGTGATGATGGTAAAATCCATCGAAGGCTTTCCACAAATTGAGATTTGGTCGTAGAAGGATCGAATTGTATCCAAAGGTTTCGAAAAGATGAAGATGCAAGGGGTAAAGATAAAGTCTTTTGAACAACCAACCTGGCATAAGGATTCTAGCTCCGTGAAGGTTGTATTATGGTGTGAAAGATTGACATTCCTTCTGATGATTATACGATACTCAATTGTAATAGTAGTTTGGTAAAGATTTATTTCATGTAGCGCTGTGAGCGGGCTACCTATCTTAGAAGGTCCTAACTTGAGATAAGCCAGGACCATGTTACGAAAGGACTAAATGAACCTTTGAGTTTTATGTTTCCTAATAAAGATATATGGTTAATAATGGTATTAGCCTGCTATCGTTGCTTTCATTGAAACTCTTATGCAATTTTATTTGCTTCATGTCATGTATGTATGTCAGGATGAGGAGTGTTCTTCATGAATCATGAATGGTGATTATGTTACCTCCTTAGAAGGATTCGATACGATATGTATGGACTCCGTATGGTTAGCTATTAAGATTTCATGGAAAACGAATCACTATAGTAGGTCAACGGTGGACCATAGTAATGCAGGAATGATTCTGCGAGTAATGAGCCGATTACTTACAACCGTGAGAGTTGTATTGGAATGGATGTTGAGATTGAGTACTACTAATCGGGTCGTGGTGGTGTATAAGTTATCATTGATAGACTAATTAAGTAGATTATCTACCTATTGAATACTTATTCCTTCTTATTAATAGAGGGTCGTATTACTATACGAGGAAGGTTGCGATGCAAGCATAGAATTCTAATAACGATGATGTCTAGAATGAAATCCCAGATTCGATTTTCGATGTCGAGGGAGTTTCAAAGGTGATTGTTTATAAGCTCGAGCAAGAGCATGGGACCATAGAACGATGGACGGAATACTAGATATTCAGGAGCGTGAAATGCGATGCTATAATACTTGATGTTGATATATATACACATATGTTTTGTTCTCCTATGACAAACCTCTATAGTTCAGAGGTAGATTACAAGCCAGATATTTTGTGGCAGTATTCTTTTCATATATAATTCTCTTCAATTCGTTCTTTTCTCTCCTTTTCATTTTGTATAAGCTGAGAAGAACAACCCTTCCAGAAGGGGAGGTATTGCCGAATGACTATCTATCCGTGTGATAGAAGCCTAGTAGGATACCAAATGTTATTTAATTACTTGTCAAGTACTAAAGACTGGCCACCTTCTGTACTAACTATGCAATAGAACAAGTGTTCATGATCATAGTGATCTCTCAATAAATTCCTCTACTTCTATATGATTGATCAAACTTTGGAAAATAGAAGCAGCTGAAAAAGGAGTAGTAAAGTATGGTGGTATTCGGAATGGAAACGCATTCGTGGTACTAAGGTTGACGCAATTATTAAAAAGTTATGAAACTCTAGCGAGTAAACATACATCTAGAATAGTATTCTGTACGGAAGATAGTAATGATTATGAACTGGAAAAGAATGGGTATTGAGAAGCAAAGCTATAATGCTAGAAGCTATGATGAGAGTCTGTGCAATAGACTTGAAAGAATTTGGAATGATCACTTAACGCGGATTGAGTTTTCTTACGATAATAGATCGTATGTCAGTATCGAGATATCGCCTTATAAGAATCTTGAGGGAACACAATGTCAATCTCCCTTATATTAGGATGAAGTTGTAGAGCGCAAGATGCTCGGACCAACAATGGTCCAAAGGACCAAGGATATAATAGATCTAATCAGAGGACGGCTGGTAGTAGCCCAAGATCATAAGAAGTATATTGATTTGATACGAAAGGACAAAGAGTATTAAGTAGGGGACCTAGTGCTGTTATAGGTATTTCCTTGGAAAGGATGGATGAGGTTCAGAAAGAAAGGAAAGCTAAGCCCACGATTTGTTGGACCCTTGAATATATTAAGACATATTGGGAAGTTATCAAACGAACTAGCCCTACCCACGAACCTGCAACAAGTATGCAATGAGTTCCACGTATCAATATTAAGGAAGTGTAATCCGGATGCCAGACAAATAGGGGCATATGAGCGCATAGACATGCAACCATACGTAACCTATATGGAGCAACCGGGAAAGATTATAGATCGAAAAGGAACAAGTGCTTAGGAGAAGGGTTATCAAACTAGGCAGAGTTTGGTGGTAGAACCACAATGTGGGAAAACTTACTTGAGAGTTAGAAAGTGCAATGCTAAGAGAGCATTCCTATTCATTTTCTAACTGATTCCGGGACGGAATCCTTTTAAGGAGGGGAGACTGTAATAACCCCAATTTTTGGAAATTTTTGAAACCCTGATGAATAGTAACTTTTTTTTTGCTGATGATGCTGATTAAGGAAAATTATCAGACCACACTATATAGGAGTACTGTTATGGAAATTCTAAGATCGTATTAGTATTCCATAAAGTAAATAAGTGTATGTAAAGATCATCAGAATCCAAATTCGAACACTTTGATTTTTGCCGAAAATCCACCAGATACCGAAAGAATTGAGTATAAGGTAACATGATTAAAAGGATTTAAATTCAAAGATTATAAGAGAGGATCATAAAAAAAATATAAGATATTGAGAAAGGTTTAGGGGAACCCAAGTAATAAGATCCCGGATATGATCCCTCAAACGACGAATGAAAACGAAAGTTAAGCGAACCGTATAACAGATAAGCGGTCATTAGCCAAGTTTTTAAGCACTAATCAAGGAATTAGCACAAGATGAGATCATCAAGCCTTAGGGAATTGACATTTGGCAAGTTGATAACATAAGGAAGGTGATGTAAGCATGTTTGATAGATATTTGTGCAAGTTGACAAGTAACCAAGCTAAACACCACACAAATCATTTAATCAAACTAGAAACATTTTTACTTCACTTTTTCTTCCCTTGCTCTCGACCAAAACCAGAGCAGCAACTTCAAACTGTCATATCTCCTTCAATACTCACTAAAATGTTGTGTTCTATAGCTCGTTGGAAAGGTATTGAGATGGCCTAAAACTCTTGCTCACAAGTCTCGTCCAAATAAGCATGGTAAGACCCTCATGTTTACAGTTCTTTCAATCGGACTTTTAGAAACTTCAAAGCCTAACTTTGTGTTCTTGATTTCTTTGGAAAGATCTAGCTTGTAGGAGGCTCCCTAAGGCTTCCTAGCAACTTAACACCTCCCAAGGAAGGTATAAACTTCAAACCCTAGCCTTTACTTTGATTATTAGTGAGTTTGATGGTTGGTTTTCTAAATGAGAAGCATGATCTTTGATTATTAGTAGTTTGATTTGAATTTGGAGTGATTTGGTGAATGAATCTTGTCATAGTTAATAGAACTTGATTGTGGTTGGTTGAGCTGAAGAATCTAGAGAATAAGGACTGGTATAGTATTATTTAGTTGAGGTTTTGATGTGTTAATAATTGTGGGTTGTTTGGTGAGGTTTTGGTGTAGTGAGAAACTTGGAAAACTCGTAAACATAGCCGTCGTAATGCCCGTTTTCCTTAGACTATTGTACATGAATCTCGGACTAAATAACTCACTTAACAATCTGTAACATTGCCATGATTAGCTAGAGCATGTCGTAAGCTTCGTTTTGATATGTGGTTCGCTTGGTTCCGATGTACAGTTTAGGAGAAACGACCGTTTTAAGTAACAGCGTTTCGCGAATGAACCTTTACCCCTCGCTTTACTTTGAGACCTTGTTTAAGGCCCTTAAAAGACTAATTGGATTACGAAACAATTATGTAAGGTGGGTTAGGCAGTTGGTAGAGTATTTGCGAAAGAGTCGCCTTAAAATTCTTAACGGTTAATTTATTAAAATTAGTGGAGCCGAGGGTACGCGAGCGAATAACACATATCGTAAAGCGTATAAGCGACCGTTAGGGTATGAATGAGTTTTGACTAGTTTCTCAAGCGACCGTGGTCTAATTCCTGCTTATGTTATTGTTCATAGGTTACCGGATCCACTCTAAGCTTAAGTCTACCCCGGAACACTCAGGAAAGTTTTCTACCCGTTATACTGTTGTTGTGATGTAAATATATGTATATGCATTATCTTGTGATAAGTGCATGATTGTTATTAGCAAATTTTGCGATATATTGGAGCATGCTGATATGGTATATATGCATGTCTGTTTCCCAATCTTGATATCTAATTGTTGATTCAAATGCTTATAAGTTGCATAATACCTATGTTAGAGATAAGTAGTAGTTGCGTATACCCTTAGTATAGGGGACCCAAAGGTGAACATTTTCTAAACCGGGAGTCGATGTTCCCTAGTATAATATATATATATATTTATATATATATATTGATATAGTTTTCAAAACTATTAATCGAATAAGGTTTATTCGATAACTTTACTTTATTTAATGAATATTTCGAATATTCATTCGAGGACTTATGACTCCGCTTACTTTATTTAATGAATATTATTTTGAATATTCATTCGAGGACTTATGACTCCGCTTATTTTATTAAATAATATTTATTATTTTATTAAAGAATAATGTTTCGATAATCAAACTTATTTTCGATTATTCAAATAAAGATCGTGCTTTCGTTTAAGTATATCTTTGGTTATTTATTATTCATTTCAAGTATGAGTTGTAAAACTTCTACTTCAATTATTTTTATAAGGATTATCCTTTATGGGAATATTATTTAAGTAATAATATTCAGATATTTCTCCAACATATCGGGACTGATTTATTTTATTAAATCAGCGTTACTCTAATCATTCTTTAAAATGTTTTCGAGTCTTCAAAATGATTTTTAAAAGTTAGAGCTGATCCCAAAACTCATTTTTAGATTTAAGATCTTCCTTTCAAAGGGGATTTAAATACTCGCTTAAAAATCTGAGGGATCCCGTACGGTGGTGTATTTTATATTCGCGACGAGGTTGCTGTTTTGAGAAAACATTTTGATTACTTCCCCAACGTTCGGGAAGTAAGTCCATCTATTTGAGTCGGCATAAGCAACATGGGCTCAGTGGGCGTCCATGAAAGTGTAAGTGGCTCAGTGGGAGTCCATCAATGCGTAAGTGGCTAAGTAGCAGTCCAGCATAAGGTCCTAATATTGCCTGAGTGATGACCAGTGGGGGATTCATCCATCTACTAGTAGAAAAGGTGACTTAATTGGTATCTTTGCCTGATCGGCAAGATATCAGGTTTATGCCAAGGTTTTCTCCTTTCCAAATTCATTGGATATTGCAACTCTGTTTGTAATTTTCATAACAGAGGTTTTCAAGGAGTGTATGAAATGTATATATATAGGTGTATATATATATATATCGGGACTTAATGAAGTATCTCGTAACTTCATTATTTATAATGATATTTCAAAGATTGAATCTATTCAAGTCTTTTTTTGTAGTCTCATCTATGTGATGAACTTTTGAAACAAATGATACCTTGAACGGTGGTAGTTCAAGTAGTATTCGGAAAAGATATAAGTATATTGGAGTATCTTATAACTTCATCTTTTCAACTTATATCTGGTTAATGATTATCTTATGCATGACAAAGATTTTCAGAAAAACGTTGAGACAAGGTTAGATATATAAGATCACCTTACAACGATATTTTTATACAGTTATAAACCGAAACTCTGTGTATATTATGCATGGAAGAGGACTTCCAAGCTTTTGCAAAGTATATATACATATATACTGAATATTTTGCGACTTGGTCGCGTTAAGATATCAAACTTGATTTATTTTTACTTGACCAAGACTTTCATGAGTACTATGAGAATGCTCACATATTGTAAATCATTATACATATTATTTTAGTGGGCTTGTTGCTCACCCTTGCTTTCTTCTTTCATCACACAACAACAGATAGACAAGATGAACAGGACCAAGCTCCCAATTCAACTGTTGATGTACCAGACTTATGTATATTATGAATTGTAATAATGGCGAAGAATATGTAAATTTATTCAGAATTCCTTTTGAGGTGTAATGGCTTATAATTGTGGAATAAAATGACTTATGTTATTTTTGGATATTCATCTCTGAGACTATAACTTGTGGTGTGTATGTATATTGTGGGGTCACAATACGCAGTAGTTGGTTGATTATTAAGATTAAGTATTATTAAAGGAAATGGAACTCGTGACAACCCGGATCACCGACCCCGGATTTGGGGGTGTTACATCAGTGGTGTAGTAATCACTTGGACTCCCAGAGAGGTTTCCATTATCCATCTCAGCTTCAAAGAGCGTTTCTGCTTTAGACTTAGGCTTTTCAGCAGTAATGTCAAGCTCTTTGATTCCACTGGCTACAAGAGCAGTTGTCTTGAGTAGTTCAGTATTCTTGCTATCAATTGTTCCTCCACCATATATAATTTTCCTTTGTTCCTGCTCCATTTCATGAGTTTTCAGCTTACCATACAACTTCTCAAGTGTCATGGTTTCGAAGTCAACACGCTCACGAACAGATGAAGCGTTATTCTCTAGATGGTGAGGTAAGACAAGCATAAACTTCCTGTTGACTTCTCTCTGAGGATAAGTCTTACCATGAATACTTAATTCGTTTAATAACTTGTTCAGTCTTTCAAAGACTTGAGTAATACTTTCTCCACGCAAGGACTTAAAGGCCTCATATTGTGAAGTCAAGATATCCAATCTATTCTTCCTGACATCTTCAGTTCCTTCCATAAAAAATTCTATGGTTTCCCACATGTGCTTTGTACTCTCACAGACCATAATTTGGTGAATCATATCATCATTCATCGAATCCACCAAAATAAGCCGCAGGCCTTCATCTAGAGCTATCAGTTCTTTGTCACGTGCACTCCATTCAGCTTCAGGACATGACATTCTCATATTAGGCAACTCCGGATGATCCTTCATTGGCATATGTCTTCCTTCTCTCAATACTCTCATATACTCTGGATTCGATGCCCGAATATACAATAGCATTTTCTTTTTCCATAGATTATATCTCTATTTATCAAACTGAGGAACCTTGATACTACTAACTTTTTGAGAACTCATCTTTTCAGATCTGAATTTTTTTTGCAATAAACCGTCTCAAAATACGATAACCCAGTCAACCAACAATACCAAACTAGTCAAGTCAAAATCAACAAACCCAAATCGGATCTACACACCGAAAGCACTCCCAAACTCCGTACAACCAAAATCAACAACAAAACTTGCTAATCTAACCGATCAGATCTGTATATTGATCAACAAGCTCTGATACCAATTGTTAGGTCCAAATATACATACAGAGGGCGGGGGGGGGTGAATGTATGTTTTTCATTTTTCGTTAATTAATTGCAGCGGAAAATAAACCTCGAAAATGAAATAAAAAAAACACTAAGAGATTCACAGAATAATTCTTTTTATTAAGAAATTAAACCATAAAGGTTTACTTACAACTCCGAATATAAATAATTCGAAGCAACAAATATAAGAGAACCAAAATAATAGCAATCAATTTGGGGTTCTATCTATCACTCTAAAAATTCAAAGCTTCTATCAAAAGATATTAAATACAATCAAGAGAGCTTTAAATAATGAGTGTTATAAGTTTGTAAGGCTTTAATGGTGTGAAATAAATTGGGCAGCGCTTCTCTCCTTAATTTCAATAAATGAAATCAACCCACTCTACAAGAAAAATTCTGCAGAGCTTTAATGGTATTTTGCTGAGAAATGTTATTTTCCAATCTGCTGAAAATTGGTTTTGTAGTGGTAGAATTGTAGGAGAGATAGAAGAGACTACATGGATGCCTCTTGTTCATTTGTTTTAATTGGTACAACTTGCATATTAATTTGTGGCACTTGGAGTAATGTATGTGGTGATTTGTGGGATATGATCTATGTGGTGACAACTTGCAATAGTACACAAAAATGCATTTGGTTTCTTTTATTTTGGACAAAAGCCAACAATAGGAGGGGTTTCGTGTGCTTCACGCGGCACAACCAAAAAAGGAAGTCGGCACACATGATGTACACGTGCACGTGAAAAGAACTCCACCGCCTTTTAGCTTCAGTTACTCTCTTTATGGCGACTTAAAGTATTAGGAGCAGTCATAGTCAATTTCCTTTGTTCGTTGAACAAACACATGCAGGTACTGAAGACTCGGTTCTCACTGGCAATACAAAGGCGCCATGGGAAGATTTGTGTTGCACGTGCGCAGAGAAACCAACGGCAACAGGAGGTCGCCAGAGGTATCATTCACGCGCGTATTGGAATAAGTTGACAGCCGTCTTTTGCTTTAGATTTTTTTCATTTCCTTTCAATCTTTGCGCGGGCCATGTGCATCTTGAACTTGCATATAAAATAAACACAATGAGAAGGAATTGCTTCTCGTTTCCTTTATTTCCAAACCAAATATGCATGTATGTGATTTCCTTTGTGCACTGTGTTATTACGCCTGGTTGCCTCTGTTAGAAAATTGAACACCCGAGGTTGCATACATACAGATACATCAAACTGGCTAATTAAAACAAAATATTTTAAAATAAATAAATAAATAACTTTAAATTTATTTATTTATTTAAATAAAATTCAAACATTAATTTTATTTTCCAAAATTAAATAGTGATATTAAAATAAATAAATAAATAAATGTTTTGAGATTACTTTATTCATTTAATAAAATTTCAATTTTTATTTTATTTTTTTAAAAATCAAATTGTGATCTAAAATTAAATAAATAAATGAGATGATTTTCATTTATTCATTTAATAAAAAATCAGTCATTGATTTAAAAATAAATCCAGTAAATCATCGGGCTGTACTCCTCTGTATCTGCAGGTCTCCTAATCTCCGGGAATTTATACCTCAAAATATTTCCAGAGTCCTCGAGTACAAAAACCACTAAACAATGTTCCTTAAATATAATACTTTGTTTCCTTTCACGGATCACTGATGTGTCGTGCACGGGTCTAGTTCACAAACGACTAGTTCCACTCTCAGGCCTTCGTATTATGCCCGTATAAACCATTGTTAAGTTTTCTACCAAGTATAACCAACTTCACTAGGGATCCTTGAGGTCTTCACAATGATTCTGATAACTGCTTCGAATGGCTCCCACCTTATTCCTTCGATGCCTGAACATATTAATGAACTTCATACGGATCGCTGTTGACGTCTTCTTCACTGCAGCTAACAAAACCTTTTGTGCATATACCCAATAAACAATCTGTACTGATTCTAGTGGGATATAGATTATTCCAAAGTCCTTGTTCTCTGTTGAGTTATCCAAATCAGTATTGTTGAGATAACCATACAGCTTCAATCTTGCTCAACATCCTCCAACCGAGGGCTCTGAGTGATCAGCTGGTGCTGGAATGAAAGAGTCAGCCATCGCTGCTATCTGAAATCATATCGCAAAAATAAGAATCTCGAATCACGACGCGAATCATACTAATACCTGTTATACCATCGTACTCAACCTCTCGACGTTCTATCTTTCTACTCCCTACTTCTAATCCTAACCCTCTACCCATTCCCATCAATCTAGGCTTGTATTAGTGACTTATAACCTGTAGCTCTGATACCAAACCTGTGGTGCCCTCCAAATCCGGTCAGAAGTTTGGCGTCCACACATACACACACCTTATTGATAACCTGCTTATAACAATAATAATGATAATAATAATATGCAGTGACCCTACTTACCAACTACCACGGACCGTAACAGGTTAAAGTATGTACACAAGCCCCACACATACTTATATTACAAACGCCTAAATCCCAACTATTCAAAATTATAACTGAATATTAAACATCATTACAAACTTTACAAACTTAAACTATCTCAAAAGCTGTCAGCTAGCTTAACTCGATCAACCTGGACCCCTAGCTCTCGCACTGAATTGGGGATCCTCGCTACCAACAGGTTCCTTCTTAACTGGAAAAGAACATAAAAAATCGCACAAATGAGCTAACTAGCTCAGCAAGTCACATTGACAATACTGAGAATAAACAATGATCAAGTGAAATAATTTGAGGTGTCAAGAGAACAATGGATAATGATTCAGAATTGGATATTAAATTTTCATTTTCATAAAAAAATAAGGTTAGGCTGCTGATCAGTCACACACTAACCCCGAGCAAGGCACACAGCTTTGCTCTAATTACTGGATCCAAGGCACACATTAGCCTAACTTGACCACCAATCTAGTCTGACCACGAATCTGGTCCACAAAATTTATAAAACAATCCAATTCTATCACAATAACAGAATAAACAATGTAAAGCAATAAACAAAATCATAATCAACATGGGATATTTCAATCATGATATGGGTTTTAATCTTCACAAGGAAATAAAATAGCAATTTCAAAGAATGGCTATCAGCTGGTGAAAGAATCGGATAACAAAAGAATCAAAGTTTCAAGGTTAAAAGGATTTGGTCTTTCAATGTATAAGGTATAATGGTTTGAGTATATAAGCAAATCTTGGTTCAATGTTCGGTATTTAGTTTATATGTACTTGTGGAGTAGTTTCATATATCTGTGGTTCATCTTTGGGTATTCAGTAATCAATGGTTTAGAAAGAATAAGGTTTACGGTTCAAAGATCAATAACTGGAATCAAGGTTTAGGGTTCGGTGCTTCAAAGCACTTGCAATATAAGACAGAACTATCGGCTATTCACAATATATCTTGAGAAAGTTTAGAACCCTTTCCTGGTACTAGCTTGCTATACTTCACCAATTTCCAATCACAATCTCCTACTCCTTGACTACCTGTTTCCCTTTCCTACGCCTTGCCTCTTCTGCTCACATATCAGAAGTATCTATCAATACTCAACTCATATGATTATATTCGGTATACACTTCTATCTACCCTTCGTTTTACCCAAATTCGGCTAACAGATTGAAAATTATGCTAGAAACAAGTAAACACCGAACATATAGATCAATAGTCCAACAAACAAGTCACGTATAACACATAGCACGTCAAACAACTAATGAAATTCCATTTATAAAGAGGTCTCGGTTCATAAACACTCTATCAGGTATTTAATATGATTTTTAAAATATTTTTTTGAGTCAAAACGGGTTGTTGGATCATTTTCGGGTAAAAAACAGAGTCTGATTACTCAAATCTGACTCTAAAATAATTTTATAATAATTATTGAGCCTTGAACATAATTTAAAATAATATTTTAATGCTCGAAACTATTTTTCAGGATTTTTAAATCATTTTAAAATAATTAAATCCAATTGTATAATCAATTAAAATCAATTAATAAATAATTAAACTAATTAATCAATTAATATTTAAATTAATTGATCAATTAATCAATTAATTATTAATTAATTAAGTAATTTAGATTTATTTTTGAATTAAAAATGAATTTTAGAATTAAAATAAATGATTTTTGGAATTTTAGAAAATAAAAATCAATTTTGGAAATGAATTTATAAAAGAAATCTGATTTTTAAAATTTTCTGAAACAGAAATCAAGTTTTTGCAAAGTTTGAAAACCCTAGGGGACTAAACTGTAAAACCAGGAATTAGGAATTGATTTTACAAAAATTTGGATCAAAACCGGGTCAAACCATGAACCCAGAATCCGGTGACCGGAAAAAAACTCCGGAGAGCCCCAATCTGAGCAAAAATAACATGGTTTCGTGTGATTCAGACGGGATTTTCATTCCAAATCGCTCCCAGAGTTTAAATCAAGCAACAATCGAACCAAACAATAGCTGGAAATAGAAATCCGAGCAAAACTCCCAAGAACACCGACGAACTTTCAAATTAAATCCACGGTCATTACGAGCAACGTCGATTAGCAAGCTATATATGAATCGATTGTAAATTTCAAGGGGAACAAAACCCATCCCTCTAGAACGTCTACAAATCCCTAAATAAGAAACCCCCAAATTTAATCAAGAACATTCAAACGAGTATAAATCCTAATTATAAAATTCGAGAATCAAACCCTAATTTAAACATGTTATTGAACTCCTAATTGATCATATGACACACCAAAATCATCAGGAAAAGAAGAGCTACAACATGCAATCATCAAATCATACAAACAGTTGCTCGAACTCAAAACCCAAATTTTAATTTTTAAAAATTCGAATATAAATCAGTTTATAGGAAATTACCCTTCGGTTCTGTAGTGATTTTGATTGATGATTCTCAAAGTACAAATCAATAGCTTCGTTTTGAGTATATGCATGCCAAAATCCGATATCGATAACGCCTCCGGATTTGAGTTTGATTACGAAGAACGAAATATAAATATAGTATTTTCTCTGTTTTATAAAGATTTTACTGGTTTGTAAATGATTTTTGGTAAGGAAATAATTATGGTAAGGGCTATTTATATTTACGGAAAAATAGTATCCCGTTGGATCATTCCGAATATAAAATAGTACGTTTATTTATAAAAAACAGGTCCAAAACGGTACCAGTTTCGGGATAATTATCCAAATCTAAACAATTTGTATTGCGGTTACACGTATTACGAGGTGATAATTATAATAGTTTAATAAAAAGATCCCGTGTATCGAGAATATGAGTTTTATTGATTTACCGAAATAAATTTTGTATCGAAAATATTATGCCGGGACCCGCACAAGACAAACCGTACGCCGGATCGAAAAAGTCAAAACATGGAAAATGCTCAGAATATTGCAATTATGTTAGGAAGGAGTTCTCGGAAGAGTTTCGGGTTATAAAAACGTAAAAACAGGTGAAGTCGGCTGGTTCCCGATTATATAAAATAGTTTGTGGATACTCGGAAAAAGAATTTATTAAATCCATAAATTTCCTATAAAATCACAAATCAACATAAAAATAATTAGGAAGATATGACAATTATCTATATTTTATTTTGGACATATAAAAATTAAAATACTCAAATTATATCAATTTTAAACATCCAAACACATATACCACTTAACACATAATTCACAGAATAAATACTGAACGTGCATAATATTTATTTATTAGCAAAAATAATTACACGATATATCCCATATATTACATATACTATCTCCATAATCAACTAATCTACTTAACAATCAAAGATCAATTCAAACTTAATCATTCAAACAACTACTCATCCCTGCAAACCATCCCAAAATTCAAGCAAATAAACTTAGTACTTAAAGGTCCAGAAGTTTTATACCTTTATTTGTGAGGGAAAAGTTTCTAGGAAGCCTTAAAACCTTGATTAATCCTTATACAAGTTTGGATCTCACAAACAATCAAGAAAACACAAAATTAGGTTTTGCAATTTTTAAAAGTCCGATTGAAAGAACTATAAAAACGAGGGTCTTACCATGCTTATTTGGTCGAGACTTGTGAAGAAGAGTTGTAGGCCATCTCAATACCTTTCCAAAGAGCTATAGAACACAACATTTTAGTGAGTATTGAAGGAGATATGGCAGTTTGAAGTTGCTGCTCTGGTTTTGGCCGAGAGCAAGGGAAGAGATGAAGAAATGAAGAATGCTTCTTGTTTGTCTTGGAAAATGAAATGAATGGCTTGGTTGCAAATTAACATAGGTAATTTAGGTGTTAAAAACATTTGGATGGGAATCAATCTTGAACAAATATCTTCCTCCTTTGCATACATCATCTTGCTCACATCACTAGCTAGCCATTTGTCATTATCTTATGATGTGATGATGTCATAGTCCCTTAACTTCTTGAACAAGTTTGTCTCTTGGTCTCTTATTTGTTTTACGGTTCGCTTAACTCTCGTTCTCGTTACTCGTTAGAGGGATCATATCTGGGATCTTGTTACTTGGGCTTCCATAAACCTTTCTTAATATTTTATACTCCTTTAATGATCCTCTCTTATAATCCTTGAATTTAAATCCCTTTTAATCATGCTACCTTATACTTGATTCTTTCGGTATCTGGTGGATTTTTGGGAAAAATCAAAGTGTTCGAATCTGAATTCTGACGACCTTTATATACACTCATTTACTTTATGAAATACTAATACGATCTCAGAATTTCCATAACGGTACTCCTATATAGTGTGGTTTGATAATTTTCTTATTCAGCATCATCAACAAAAGTTACTATTCATCAGGGTTTCAAATATTTCCAAAAATTAGGGTTAATACAGTCTCCCCTCCTTTTAAGGATTTTGCCCCGGAATTAGATAGAAAACAGTTGGGGATGCTTTTCTAGCATTGCACTTTCTAACTCTCAAGTCAAAAAAATTTCCACATTGTGGTTTTACCACAAAACTCTGACTAGTCTGATAACCCTGTTCCTAAGCACTTGCTCCTTTTAATCCATAACCCTTACTGGTTTCTCCATATAGGTCAAGTCTTGTTGCATGTCTATGCGCTCGTATTCTCCTATATGTCCGACATTCGGATTATGCTTCCTTAATATTGATACGTGGAACACGTTATGAACTTGATACTGGTTCGAGGGTAGAGGTAGCTCATATGCTAACTTCCCAATACGTCTTAATATCTCCAAGGGTCCAATAAATCGTGGACTTAGCTTTCCTTTCTTTCCGAACCTCATTAATCCTTTCCAAGGGAATACCTTTAACAATACTAGGTTCCCTACTTCATACTCTTTGTCCTTTTTGGCCAAACCGACATACTTCTCTAGTCGATCTTGGGCTGCTACCAGCTGTCCTCTGATTACATCTACTATGTCCTTGGTTATTTGGGCTACTTTGGACCTGAGCATTTTGTGATATTCAACTTCATCCCAATATAAGGGATATCGACATCTTTTTTTTTCGTACAGGGCCTCGTAAGGCGATATTTCGACACTGTCATATCATCTATCGTCGTAAGAAAACTCAATCCGTGCTAAGTGATCGTTCCAAATTCTTTCAAGTCTATCACACAGACTCTCATTATAACATCTAGCTCTACAGCTTTCGCTTCTCAATACTTATTCTTTTCCAGTTTGCAATCATTACTATCTTCCGTACATAATACTATTCTGGATATACCTTTACTTGCTAGAGTTTTATAACTTTTTAATAAACATGTAAACCTTAGTATCATGAACGCGTTTCGATTCCGGAGACAAACACATTTATACTACTCATTTCCTAGTCGCTTCTATCTTTGAAAGCTTAATTAATCATATAGAAATAAAAGAATTTATTGAGAGATCACTATGATCATGAACACTTGTTACATTGCATAGTCTGTACAGAAGGTGACCAACCTTTAGTACTTGACAAGCAGCTAAACAATAGGCGGTATCCTAATTGGATTCTACCACACAGATAGATAGTCATTCGGCAATACCTCCCCTTCTGGAAGGGTTGTTCTTTTCAGCTTACAAAAAATGAAAAGGAGAGAAAAGAATGAATTTAAGAGCATTATATAAAAAAAATACTGCCACAAAATATCTTGCTTGGAATCTACCTCTGAACTATAGAGGTTTATCAAAGGAAAATGAAACATGTGTACATATGCCAACATCAAATATTATAGCATCGTATTTCACATGCCTAATTTTTTTTTCTCTATTCCGTCCATCATTCTATGGACCCATGCTCTTGCTCGAGCTTATAAACAATCACCTTTGAAACTCCCTCGACATCAAAAATCAAATCTAGGATTTCATTCTAGACATCATTGCTACTAGAATTCTACGCTTGCACCATAACCTTCCTTGTATAGTAATACGTCTCTCTGTCGATAAGAAGGAATAAATATTCAATAGGTAAATAATCGACTTAGTTAGTCCATCAATGATAACTTATACATCACCACAACCCGATTAGTGGTACCCGATCTCAACATCCATTACAATACAACTCTCATGGTTGTTATCGTCTCATTATTCACGGAATCATTGCTACATTACTATAGTCCACCGCGGGCCTACAGTAGTCATTCATTTTTCTTGAAATCTTAATAGCTAATCATACGGAGTCCATACCTGTCATATCAAATTCTTCTAAGGAGGTAACATAATCAACCATTCATGATTCATGAAGAACACTTCAGATCCTGACATACATACATGACATGAAGCAGATAAAATTGCAGAAGAGTTTCAGTCAAAGCAACGATAGCAGGTTAATACCATTCTTAATCATATGCCTTCAATAGAAGACTTAACTCAAGGGTTTGTTTAGTCCTTTTTGAAACATGGTCCTGGCTTATTCTCAAGATAGGACCTTCTAAGATAGATAACCCACTCACGGCGATTATATAAATTAAATCTTTACCAAACTACTATTACGGTTGAGTTTCGCATAATCATCAGAAGGAATGTCAATCATTCCCACCATAATACAACCTTCACGGATTTAACCATCATCACTGTATTCCTCTGGCACGAGCGACTAAAATTGCTCTCTTACACTTAGAGTGTCGGGCACCTCATTGGCCTTTCTTAATAGTAATAGTTCCTTATAATCAATGTCTTTTGAACGATCTCTAACTAAATTTTCTACCTTATTTCCAATCACTGCTTGTGTTAAAGTGCTCTTCCTTATGCTTTGCTGAGAAAAAATATCAACATTTTTCCAAAAGTTATTGCCTCGGTCTTTAGAGGTTAACATTGTCACGACTGACTCTCGATCATACTTAGGACGTCTTTTATCTTAGGTCCTAATTGCCTTAAACAATTTCGACCTTTACTGGTTCGATCCATACTTTCTCATGGTTTAACACGTGCCCAACTTGGCATTATTATTATTACGTCATATTTCCTTTTCCAAAGTTTCCATTTGTAAAAACTTAAATATCACCACTCTTTTTGTAACTTCTCCAAGGTTATTCTTGAATCATTCCTCCTGTACTCCCTAGGTACAGGGCATATCAAGATACCATTTACTAATACTAAAACCATTGTCTATATAGTTCTAAAAAACTTTCTCCACTAATTTTAAAGATTGTTGTTACTTTAATTCTTCCCAATTCATACTTCGACACTCATACTATCCTTATTAATGGTGTTGCCAACCTTATGCATTCCCCTAGGTTCCTCTCAAGTTATCGAGGTTCTATCCTTAATTCCACCTTTAAAATGGTACTTGCATCCTTCCATGGATAAATCGAGTCATATATCCCTTATAGCGGTATCTTATTCAATCATCCCCACCTCGATAGTCTATGCCTAATTTCACAATAACATCTGTATTCAAAATAAGGTCAATCCATATGGCCTCCAAAAGATAACAACGGTTATCCGCTTTTCTTTCCTGATTTAGTAATGATAACAGGGATGTTCTGGAAGATATTGGTCGTGTTCAACGTGAACTTTTTAGTTCTAACTACTCATTTACCTCTTTTATTTATCTCAACAGTCATCTCAATGTTGGGATATCTTTTTTTTTTACCTGGCGTCCCCCTTTTTGGTATCAATTCACATGCATTACTTACACTTCACATTCTTGAAGGTCACTTTCTTCATCCAATTTCCCAATATCTTACTTTCTTGTCTCCTTCATCTATCCACGTCTCATTATTTATCCTTCGAACTATCTCAAGGTTTCCTCGAATCCTCCCAACTTAAAGGGGATAAAATATATGTATCACTTATGCCTTCAAATATCAACCTTAACTCAGGGTGAATCACCCTCATCCTGATGATTACATACTTTTTATCTATATTGCTATGAGTCTTTAGGGTTTCCTCATACCCAACTCCCTTATCATTCCTCAAACTCTATTTCCTTTATATTCCTTTATACTCCTTCCCCTTTCAGTCTTTTATTTTCGTTTCTATTACAACCATTTTATAAACCAACACAACATAAGCGTTGATTTTAAACATCCCGTCATTCTGGATTCATGTCCTTCAGATGAACCTTGACGACTTTCACAACCTAGATTCATAATTCATCATACTTGTCCACCTCTGGTCTGGTTTTAAAACTTCTACACTATTTCTCTATCTTCCTTAGCCTTCCGCCAGCGGGTGGCCTCTCCCTTAGGAAGGTAAGTGGAAAAATAGTCTTTTGCGCTTCGTCAATTATTTAAAATCTCAAATAATTCCTCTATTTCCTTTAGCCAGGCTCTTGCCTCGACTGGGTCAGCTCGTTCCTTGGAACTCTGAGAGCTTAGCGACTTAAAGTTCCTGAAAAAATTTCCCATCGCATTGTGTCCTCATGATGGTGGTTGGGGATAAAAGTATAAGTTTTGTTTAGGCAGGTCCATGAATTGCCCCATAGGAGCCATAGGAGTACCATCCTAGTTCTTCATATCTTGCTTGACTTCTGTTTTCTCGGTATGAAATGTTTCATCATTCTCCCATAATGTTAAAATCCTTGTTTTCCACTTCATTATGTTATGGGTTCCTTCTTTCGTGATAGCGACCTCCCTGACTATCACATTCAGGGTTTGCCCTAAATCTTATTCCTTGAACTATGGCTTTCATCTAAGATCCTGTCCTTAAGCTCTTGAACGTTTGGAACCCAAATTATGTAGGAACACCTCATTATTCCCTTATCATCTTTCTCAGTATTAATATCTTCTCCAGTCATTGGGTGTCTGCCTTCATTCATCACTTTTTCTTGGCACAATATGATCTTTTTCAATAATTCAGACTGCATTACAATCTCAAATAGCTTTTCGGTACTGGCTCCGGTTACCTTCACTTCTATTTCCATTTTCTCGAAATCTCTTATCAACTCTTCCGAAGACATTATCATCCTGAGTCTCTCATTTCTACTAAAGGCGTCAACCACCACATTAGCTTTCCCTGAATGATAAAACATCTCATAATCATAATCCTTGATTAGCTCTAACCACCTCCTCTAGAGCATGTTGAGCTCTTTCTGCGTGAAAATATACTTGAGCTCTTATAGTTTGTGTAAATCTCGCACTTCTCTCTAGACAAGTAGTTCCTCCAATGTTTAGCGAAAAACTATTATCGTGAGACCAAGATCATGGGTGGGATATCGAATTTTATATTCCCTTAATTGTCTTGACGTGTACATGATTACCTTGCCGTGCTGTATAAGAACGCACCCTAATTCCTTATGCGAAGCGTCACTTTAAATCACAAAATCTCCTTTTCCATCTGGAAATGCCAGCATAGGGGCTGTCACCAATCTTTGCTTCAGTTTTTGAAAGCTGTTCTCGCATTTCTCTATCCATTCGAACTTCTCAGTCTTACGAGTAAGCCGCGTTAATGGGGATGCTATCTTTGCAAACTTGAATGAACCTACGGTAGTTATCGGCCAATCCTACCTCTGGTAGTCGTCCTAACCATGGTCATCAATTCCTCATCGGTCCTTTCTTTATTCTTGTTAGGATCCTCCACAGAATCCTCTTCAACAACAATCCCTACTGGGATGACATCCTCAACCGCTACATCCTTAATATGAAAATCATTTGGTCCCTCATTAGGGTGCTCCATTGTATCCAAAATCTGATCCCCAATATGTAGTAAAACATCATTGCATTATTGCTCTTGAACTTCAGGGTTCGGAGTCCCGCTACCATATATGATAATGACCTATGTTACTATCATGATATTTATAAGGGTTCCCGTATAAGTTTTAACTGTTAATACTACGTTAGGTAGTCCGTTTATGAACTTGGAAAAAGTTCTTATTGTTACGACCGGCATTTTATGTAATATTATTTGTGGATTGGATATAATATTAAAGTCAAATGAAAAAATATATTCAATGATTGTACGCTAGTGTGAGTGAAAGTTTCTGCATTATAAATTTGCTTTGTGTAGTATATGATTTTTCAAAGCAAGAGTTTATTTAATTTCTTTATTTTTGATTTATAAGGAATATTCTAAGCTTTGGAAAAATTTTCTTTTAAAAGGTATTCTGTTCACAAATTTTGAAAATGATTTTATAAAGTCTCTAAAAATCCAAGTTATTTTATGATATATATTTTATAATTTTTGAACTTGTATTTTATTTTATAAAAATAAATCATTATAAATTTTAGTTGTCATATTTATCAAATTACATAAGAGACCATGCATGCAAATCACCCTTCTATTCTCTCAAAGGGAAAACAAGACTTTTCCAACCCCACTAACTCATTTGATTATTACCAAATTACTACCTTAGTCTTGCATGCAAAATGGCCTAACTTTAACCAAGGGACATTTTGTAAGTTCTCACTTCCACTCATCATTTGTAAACTAAATAGCATAAAACAAAGAAATCAAAGTGGGAGAAGTCATTCTCATTCCACACTCCAACACACCACAAATTTCTCTCCTTTTCCCCCTCCCACCTTGCTCTCGGTCGAAGGCCAATTCCCCACCCCCCTTCCATTTTTCAATTCATTCTTCATCTTCCCAAGTGTAAATCTTTTACCTACATTCATCTTATATACTTTCCAAGTGTTTTGTGACTTGGAAGTTGAAGTTTCATGGATGCATGTGTAGTTCTTATGTGATCTCCAAAGAGAAACTCTTGATTCTTGTGAATTCAAGAGCTATCTATGAGATATATTATGTATATGTGCTAACTAAGTGTTTTATGGAGATATCATGCTTTAAAATCCTTTGCATGCTACTGAAATTTCATTATATATTTATGTTTAGCCATGCATGTTAGTTTTAAGACATTAAAATGATGATCAACCATGTTTTGCATGCTACTTTTTTCAAAATCATGTAGTTATGTTTAAAAATCTATAAATTCGAAATATGCGTGCTTAAAATAGATTGTTTTCATCATAAATTTCTTATTAATACTTAAAAGAAGTTATATTTCATGATTATTAAGGATGACTATTAGGTGCAAGTCGATTTTGCAAGCATTTAAAACTTTATGCCTAGCCGAAATCTTGTTATGTGCTTTCCATGAGTTGCATGTTATATATTTGGTTGCATGTTGTTGTTTTTGGGCATGGATGATCTCACCCAAGTTTATTTTGAGAATAAGGGAGTTATTTCAGTAGATCACCATGTATAAGTCTTGGTTTAAGTATTGAGTTGTTGTTAGTTGAGTTTGTCAAGTCAAAACCTTGGAAAATGAGAGTTATAGTTTCTGCAGAAAAATCAGTATAGCACCCTGAGGTTTAGAGTGAGTTTTGACCATGTCATTGGTGTGCACTTTGAGGCCCAAGCTACCAGAAGTTATTATTGGGAGTATATAAAAGGTTTTAGGAGATGTTTGGAGGTTTGCATGTCATTTGATTAGGCGCACAAGTAGAATCACAAAATCTGTCCAGCAGGGGACAGTTTTGTTGCAACTTAGAAATAGGGAGATTTGACCATGTCATGGGTAGGCCCTCATTAGGCCCAATTGGGCCTTAGTTAGAGGGTATGACAGAGAAGTTTTTCCAACCATAGTTCATAGGATATGAGCTAGAACCATGTGTCAGAAGTTAATTCAAGTCAGGGCATTTTCTGCCCAGAAAAATAGGGGAACCTTGGACTTTTAGCTTAGGCCCAAGAAGGCCCAAGCCAGGCCCTTGAGCCACATCAAGTTTGTGAGATGACCTTAGATCAGGAGAGTCTTGTGTAAAAGTTTTGAAGGAAAACTTGTAGTTTAAGAGTGTCTAATGTACTCAAGAAACTATAGTTGTCATTCTGAAATTTGCACCAGTGAGCACTATCACTTATCACATAGTTTTAGAACACTTGAAGTGAGGACTAGGTCGACCACCATAGTTGTAAGATAGTATAAGGTCAGTAGAGCAAAAAGGCACAAGTGAGGGTCAATAGGTTTTGGATAATTTAGGAAAGGCACATCGAGTTAGGAAGCCAAAATTAGAAGACCTTGTCTAGTTTAGCGACCAAGTGACTTAAGTTGTGAGTCGAGATCATCCAAGCCTAGTGTTGCATTATGGTATATATGGTGTTATTTGGTGTTAATATATGATATGTGAATATGTGGCTATGTGTGTGTAATTATAATTTAAAGGTGAATATAAATTAAGTACATATAGGCCTAAGTGCCATCCGTGTTCAATTTCGGATTGTAAATAGGTTGAGATGGTAAGAATATATTATAATGAGGATTATTATTTATGTAGGATCTCGAGACGAGGGAAAACTTGCCATAAAAGTCGAGTGAAGCTCCAGTTGCTCCTACCAGTCAGACCAGACCAGCCTATCTCAAGGCAAGTGATTCAACTTGACCTTCGTATTTACTATAAACAGTTCATATATATATCGATGCAATTATCCTGAGTCATTTTGATATGTTTAAATCAAGCGTATCTCTCGCTTATCTTCGAATTATATAGAAATGCCATGAACCCTCAAGTATGTATTGCAAGTAGTTCAAAAGTCTTTTCATGATAGTTAAATGCCATGATAAAATAAAGAGTTGTTATATTACTTGGTTGATCCTCTTGATTAGCATGCTGTTGATTCCTAAGTATTGATATCTCATCCAGATACTTGAACCCCTATAGAACCTTACCTTGAACTCTGATAGTCAGAAACTTACCAACATGATTCCTCATTGATTGATACCCTCTTTCTTATCCTAAAGCTTGTCAATTCTGATATATCCCGAGCTAAAAATCATTTCTTCATACCTTAACACCCTTAGTATTCATGAAGCTTACATTCTTGATGATCTAGCACTTGAACCTTGACGAGAAACCATTGCTTTAAGCCCAGTTTGGCATTACCCCTTCATATTATCCATAAGACTCACCATATTTTCCTATCCAAGTTCTGACATATGAAAACCTTTTTGTTACCCTAATAGAGTAAAGTTTTGTGAATCATGGCCCTGAGATTTAGTACCATATTTCCCATGTTTCGAGTTGATCTATAATCCTTTGATAAAAAAATGTTTACTGCAAAAAGAGATTTTGTCATAATTCGGCATCAGTTTTTGAAATAAATAAAATGAGGGTTTTTCAGTCCCAAAGGGGGATAAATGTTTTCTTTGAATGGTGGATCTGGACTGAGACGCGAGTCCTTTCCACACTTATATTAGGCTTAAAAGTTGCCTAAGGATTCCCATTAATGTTTTAGAACCCAGCGAGGATCGGGATTACTTCGTGGCTGATCACGGGCTGTAATCCGTAGCGTCATAAAATGATTTTGATTAAGACAAGATTTTAAAATTGTTTTGATGCAAGCAAAATGATGCCATCTTACATAGTTTTTATCTCTCGTTACCTTTGGCTATGTCTTTCCATTGTCATTCTTAAAAGTATATCTCAATTTATGTTTTGTGTCGTACTGTTAGCACTTGTTGAGCATTTGGCTCACTCCTTGCTTTACCCTGATATTACAGCTAGCAGCTATGGTTAGATTCAAGCAGACTGCCCGTAAGACCTGTGATGCTGATGCTTATGTTCGAGCTCAGGTAGAATAAGTAATAATAGTTGTGTGAGGACTCGGTATTTTAAATCAGATGTAATAGTTGGTAGTGTTGGGGTGTTCCAAACCTTAAACTGTAAGATCTTGGATTTTGGTTGTGTATTCTTCATTAAAATGATGTAATAGCTATATTTATTTTGCTGTTTAAGTTGGGGGTGTGACAGGTTTTGGTATCAGAGCTACGGTTTAGAGTCCCTGGACAGCCCAAATAGGTTATAGAATATGTGTGTAGGTTATAGATAATATGCGAGAGAGTAGGTTAAGTAAATTAATATTAATACTCCCCTTATTGGTTGTCAGCAAAGGGCGCATTCCTCGTCATCCTCTAGGTCGGACGACACTATTGCTTTCTCCGTGTATGCTGAGTTGAGGCGCGAGTTCGACATGCTTCAGGGCAAGTACGACCAACTGATAGACCGACTGAAGAACGTGTATCGGGACAGCCGAAACTACGAAGGGAAGCCCAAGGAGCAGATGACTGCGAGACTTGAGACCTTGGTTCAGTACGTCAACACTAAGCTTGAGGAGATGCCAGCGCACCGGGACCGTACCAGCCAGTATGTCATTCGGATGGTGGCGGATGAGCTCCAGAGCATTGTGAAGACGCTTCAAGAGGAAAAGACTACCAAGCCCCGTTCAGATGGAGTGGAGCCTTAGTTCTTTCCATTTACCTTTCATGTTGTTGTACTATCAGACTCTATGGAATCCCCAGTTGTTTCCGTTTTTCCTTTAAATAAGCCTGTTATTCCTAGAATCAGACTATGTCCCAATCCTATGTACTGTGACCTTTAAAATTTCAATAATTATGTGCTATTGTTCCATTTGCTCTCAACTGTTATTTTATGTTTTTATCATCATATCTGCTTAATTTGGAAACTTGACCACATATGAAAATGAGAATGCCATGCGATACCCTCGAATCATTTTATCATTCATATTTGTTTTGACACACCTCTTATTTCAGGATCATGCCTCCCAAAAAGAAGAACCCAACAACCACCTTCACCACAGACCCAAATATTCTTCGACTACTGGAAACCTTGCAACAACAAACCAATGCTATAGCTCAACAACAACTAACTCTTCAACAATGAATTGAAAACCAAGATAACCGTGAGCCACACCAACCACCTGAACCACCAGTACCACCTAGACAAATTGTCACTTTCAAGGCTTTTCAGAATGTGAATCCACCTGTATTTCATGATACCACTGATCCAGTGATAGCTAACACATGGATCAAGGAGATGGAAAGGGATTTTGAGTTGGTACAGTTAGGAGACGATCAGAAGACGCCATATGCTACTTACTTCTTGAAGGGAGAAGTCATCTATTGGTGGGAATCAGTAAAGGCTATGGAAGTCACTCAGCAGGTTTCTTGGGAGAGATTTAAAAAGTTATTTCTGGACAAGTATTACTCTAAGTACATGCAGAATCAGATGGAGCTAAAATTTCTTGAGTTGAAGCAAGGGAACATGACTGTATTGGAGTATGAGAAGAAGTTCACTGAGTTGTCAAGGTTTGTGACAAAGTATACCAGCACTGAGGAGGAAAAAGCAAAGAAATTTCAGCAAGGATTGGAGCCTTGGATCAGAGATAGGGTGGCTATGTTTGAGCTTGAAACTTATGCGGGAGTAGTACAGAAAGCTGCTCTGATTGAGAATAATGGGATGCAGTCAAAGAAAGAGAGGGATAACAAGAAGAGGAAGGTTCCATTTTATGAAGAAAAGTCTGAAGCTGGAAGTTCGCAAGATCGGAATGTAAAGAGGATTGGTTTTCAGAAGGGCGGAAATTTTCAAAAGAAGGGAAATTTGGGCAAAAGGCAAGAATCAAAAGGGAACAACCAGGCAAGTCAAGGGCAAGTTGGAGAAAACAGGTTCCAGAGACCGGAATGCAAGCACTGTGGAAGAAGGCACCCCGGAGTATGCAATAAGTTGAGCATGACCTGTTATAGGTGCAATCAGAAGGGACATTTGGCAAATGAGTGCAAGATGCCGAAGCCAGGAGTTACGTGCTACAAGTGTGGGAAGACTGGACACATGGCTAGGGAGTGTAAGGCAACAGGACCAGTCAAAGCTCTGATGAATGTGGCAAGTACCAGTGCAAGCGTGCCAGCTGAGGTATTGGCATTACCTCCATCACCCGCACCAACCCCGGAAGCAACAGCAAGGACATTTGATCTAAAGATGAAAGATGCTGTTCAGAATTCTGAGGTGATAGCAGGTACACTTTTACTCAATAATGTCAAAGCTAGAGTATTGATTGATTCGGGAGCAACAAGATCTTTTATATCAGAATCTTTTGTTGATAAGCTTCAATGTGAGAAAATGGTTATGAGTGAGGTAGTAAATGTGGTAATTGCGAACCAAGAGAAGATTCCTGTGAATCAATTTTGTCCAAAGTGTGAGATTGATATTTTGGGATATAAGTTTTCAGCCGACTTGATACTCTTCAAGTTGGGAGAGTTTGACATAATTTTAGGAATGGATTGGTTAGGAGAGAATAGGGCTCAGATAAATTGTAAGACCAAGAGAGTGTATTGAAAGATGAAGAGTGGAGAGAAGGTAGTATTTAAGGGGCAGAGGCAAGAGCAACTATTTCTTACAATCGTTCAGGCTAAGAAGTTGCTTAGAAAATGTTGTGAGTCGTTCCTAACATATGTAGTGGATTCAGAGAGAGGCAGCCTCAGCATGGAAGATATTCCTGTAGTTAGTGAGTTCCCCGATGTGTTTCCCGATGAACTACCAGGCGTACCACCAGATCGACAAATTGAGTTTGAGATCAACCTTGCTCCAGGCACGGAACCAGTTTCAAAGGCCCCATATAGGATGGCACCAGCAGAAATGAAAGAGTTGGCGAGCCAGCTACAAGAATTATTGGATAAAGGAGTGATACGACCAAGTACGTCGCCATGGGGAGCACCTGTTCTGTTTGTAAAGAAGAAAGATGGGAGTATGCGTCTATGCATAGATTACCGGGAGTTGAATAAGGTGACGATCAAGAACCTCTACCCGCTACCAAGGATAGATGACTTTTTTGATCAGTTGAAGGGAGCAAAATGCTTTTCGAAGATTGATCTGAGATCGGGATACCATCAATTAAAGATCAAAGAAGAAGATATTCCTAAGCCGCATTCAGGACCAGATATGGGCATTATGAATTCCTAGTAATGCCGTTTGGATTGACCAACACTCCGGCCGCCTTTATGGATCTGATGAATCGGGTATTTAAGAAGTATTTGGATAAATTTGTCATGGTATTTATTGATGACATCCTTATGTATTCTAAGTCGGAAGAAGAACAAAAGCAGCACCTCTGGATAGCATTGGAGATACTCCGACAAGAGAAGTTGTATGCCAAGTTCACCAAATGTGAGTTTTGGTTAAAGGAAGTTCAATTTTTGGGGCATGTTATTGGAAATGAGGGAGTTAAAGTGGATCCGGCAAAGATTGAGGCAGTTATGAGTTGGGAGAGGCCAAAGACTCCTACAGAAGTGCGAAGTTTTCTAGGATTGGCCGGATACTATAGAAGATTCGTCTAGGATTTCTCGAAGATCGCCACGCCATTGACCAAGTTAACCAGAAAGAATCAAAAGTTTGAATGGAGTGCAGAATGTGAAGATAGCTTTCAAGAGTTAAAGCAGAAGTTGGTAACAGCTCCGGTGTTGGTACTTCCAGATGATCAAGAGAATTTTGTAATATTCAGCGATGCTTCACATAAGGGTTTGGGTTGTGCATTGATGCAACACAGTAAAGTGATCGCATATGCGTCAAGACAGTTGAAGCCACATGAGTTAAAGTACCCGACGCATGACTTGGAACTAGCCGCCATAGTGTTCGCACTTAAGATTTGGAGACATTACCTCTATGGAGAGAAGTGTGAAATCTACACGGATCACAAGAGTTTAAGTACATTTTTACTCAGAAAGAGTTCAATATGAGGCAGAGGAGATGGCTGGAATTGATCAAGGACTATGACTGCTCGATAAATTACCATCCTGGAAAGGCGAACGTAGTGGTCGATGCTCTGAGTAGGAAGGAGAGATTGAATATGATGATAACATCAAAAGAGTTAACTGAAGAAATCGAAAAATTGGAATTGGAACTTTGTGCTTATGGAAAAGTCGAGGAAGTTTGTCGTGCAATGACCTTTCATCCAACACTAGTGGAAAAGATAAAGAAGTGTCAAGAGGAAGTAATGGAAAAAGAGAAGAAACGGTTATCTGGAGAGGAGATTAATACTCAAAGGGATGAGCAAGGGATACTAAGGTTTTCATCCAGAATATGGATTCCCCATGTACCTGAATTAAAGAATGAGATCCTCCATGAAGCCCACAATTCGAAATTTCCAATCCACCCGGGAAGCACCAAGATGTATCAAGACTTAAAGAAGAACTTTTGGTGGCCAAATATGAAGCGAGACGTGGAAGAATGGATTGCGAAGTGCTATACTTGTCAGAAAGTAAAGGCAGAACATCAACGACCAAGCAGATTAATTCAGCCCCTGAAGATTCCAGAATGGAAATGGGAAAATATCGCTATGGACTTTATAGTAGGACTACCGCGAACGAAATCTGGACATGACGCAATATGGGTTATAGTCGATCGTCTTACGAAGTCGGCGCATTTCCTTCCAATAAACGAGAAGTCGTCATTGGACAAGTTGGTTCATTTGTATGTGCACGAAATTGTACTAAGGCATGGAGTACCCGTATCAATAGTTTCAGACAGAGATCCCCGATTTAACTCGAGATTTTGGAAGCAATTTCAGGAATGTCTTGGCACAAAATTGAATATGAGCACGGCGTACCACCCGCAGACTGATGGCCAGAGTGGAAGGACAATTCAAACAATTGAAGATATGTTGCGCAGTTGTGCAATCGATTTTGCAGGAAGTTGGGACGACCATTTGCCATTGATTGAGTTCTCTTACAACAACAGCTATCATTCCAGTATCGGCATGCCACCATACGAAGCTTTGTACGGGCGAAAATATAGATCACCAACAAGTTGGGATGAAGTAGGAGAAGGAAGAATTCTCGGCTCGAATTTGGTACAACAGTTGCATGACTCGGTCAAGTTAATTCAGAAAAGGTTGCTTGCTGCTCAAGATAGACAGAGGAAGTATGCAGATCCAGCGCGTAAGGACGTTCAATTCCAAATTGGCGAAGCTGTGTTGCTAAAGGTATCACCTAGAAAAGGGTTGATAAGATTTGTCAAGAAAGGGAAGTTAGCACCTAGATACATAGGTCCTTTTGAGATTTTGAGTCAAGTGGGAAAGGTGGCCTACGAGTTGGCCTTACCACCTCAGTATCGGCATGTGCATAATGTGTTCCATGTGTCGTTGCTTAAGAAGTACAATCCTGACGCTAGCCATGTGATAGAATATGACCCTGTAGAAATTCAGGCAGACCTGTCATTTGTGGAGCAACCGGTTAAAATACTCGACTGGCAAGTAAAGAGTCTTAGAAATAAGTCAGTAAAGTTAGTAAAAGTACTTTGGAGGAACCCTAAGGTCGAAGAGTCGACTTGGGAGTTAGAGTCTGATATGCGTTCCCGGCATCCTCATCTTTTCTCTTAGATTCTGGGGATAGAATCCCTTAAAGGGGAGAGGATGTTACGACCGGCATTTTATGTAATATTATTTGTGGATTGGATATAATATTAAAGTCAAATGAAAAAATATATTCAATGATTGTACGCTAGTGTGAGTGAAAGTTTCTGCATTATAAATTTGCTTTGTGTAGTATATGATTTTTCAAAGCAAGAGTTTATTTAATTTCTTTATTTTTGATTTATAAGGAATATTCTAAGCTTTGGAAAAATTTTCTTTTAAAAGGTATTTTGTTCACAAATTTTGAAAATGATTTTATAAAGTCTCTAAAAATCCAAGTTATTTTATGATATAAATTTTATAATTTTTGAACTTGTATTTTATTTTATAAAAATAAATCATTATAAATTTTAGTTGTCATATTTATCAAATTACATAAGAGACCATGCATGCAAATCACCCTTCTATTCTCTCAAAGGGCAAACAAGACTTTTCCAACCCCACTAACTCATTTGATTATTACGAAATTACTACCTTAGCCTTGCATGCAAAATGGCCTAACTTTAACCAAGGGATATTTTTGTAAGTTCTCACTTCCACTCATCATTTGTAAACCAAATAGCATAAAATAAAGAAATCAAAGTGGGAGAAGTCATTCTCATTCCACACTCCAACACACCACAAATTTTTCTTCTTTTCCCCCTCCCACCTTGCTCTCGGCCGAAGGCCAATTCCCCACCCCCCTTCCATTTTTCAATTCATTCTTCATCTTCCCAAGTGTAAATCTTTTACCTACATTCATCTTATATACTTTCCAAGTGTTTTGTGACTTGGAAGTTGAAGTTCCATGGATGCATGTGTAGTTCTTATGTGATCTCCAAAGAGAAACTCTTGATTCTTGTGAATTCAAGAGCTCTCTATTAGATATATTATGTATATGTGCTAACTAAGTGTTTTATGGAGATATCATGCTTTAAAATCCTTTGCATGCTACTGAAATTTCATTATATATTTATTTTTAGCCATGCATGTTAGTTTTAAGACATTAAAATGATGATCAACCATGTTTTGCATGCTACTTTTTTCGAAATCATGTAGTTATGTTTAAAAATCTATAAATTCGAAATATGTGTGCTTAAAATAGATTGTTTCCATGATAAATTTCTTATTAATACTTAAAAGAAGTTATATTTCATGATTATTAAAGATGAGTATTAGGTGCAAGTCGATTTTGCAAGCATTTAAAACTTTATGCCTAGCCGAAATCTTGTTATGTGCTTTCCATGAGTTGCATGTTATATATTTGGTTGCATGTTGTTGTTTTTGGGCATGGATGATCTCACCCAAGTTTATTTTGAGAATAAGGGATTTATTTCAGTATATTACCATGTATAAGTCTTGGTTTAAGTATTGAGTTGTTGTTAGTTGAGTTTGTCAAGTCAAAACCTTGGAAAATGAGAGTTATAGTTTCTGCAGAAAAATCAGTATAGCACCCTGAGGTTTAGAGTGAGTTTTGACCATGTCATTGGTGTGCACTTTGAGGCCCAAGCTACCAGAAGTTAGTATTGGGAGTATATAAAAGGTTTTAGGAGTTGTTTGGAGGTTTGCATGTCATTTGATTAGGCGCACAAGTAGAATCACAAAATCTGTCCAGCAGGGGACAGTTTTGTTGCAACTTAGAAATAGGGAGATTTGACCATGTCATGGGTAGGCCCTCATTAGGACCAATTGGGCCTTAGTTAGAGGGTATGTCAGAGAAGTTTTTCCAACCATAGTTCATAGGATATGAGCTAGAACCATGTGTCACAAGTTAATTCAAGTCAGGGCATTTTCTGCCCAGAAAAACAGGGGAACCTTGGACTTTTAGCTTAGGCCCAAGAAGGCTCAAGCCAGGCCCCTGAGCCACATCAAATTTGTGAGATGCCCTTAGGTCAGGAGAATCTTTTGTAAAAGTTTTGAAGGAAAACTTGTAGTTTAAGAGTGTCTAATGTACTCAAGAAACCATAGTTGTCATTCTAAAATTTGCACCAGTGAGCACTATCACTTATCACATAGTTTTAGAACACTTAGAAGTGAGTACTAGGTCGACCACCATAGTTGTAAGATAGTATAAGGTCAGTAGAGAAAAAAGGCACAAGTGAGGGTCAATCGGTTTTGGATAATTTAGGAAAGGCACATCGAGTTAGGAAGCCAAAATTAGAAGACCTTGTCTAGTTTAGCGACCAAGTGACTTAAGTTGTGAGTCGAGATCATCCAAGCCTAGTGTTGCATTATGGTATATATGGTGTTATTTGGTGTTAATATATGATATGTGAATATGTGGCTATGTGTGTGCAATTATAATTTAAAGGTGAATATAAATTAAGTACATATAGGCCTAAGTGCCATCCGTGTTTAATTTCGGGTTGTAAATAGGTTGAGATGGTAAGAATATATTATAATGAGAATTATTATTTATGTAGGATCTCGAGACGAGGGAAAACTTGCCATAAAAGTCGAGTGAAGCTCCAGTTGCTCCTACCAGTCAGACCAGACTAGCCTATCTCAAGGCAAGTGATTCAACTTGACCTTCGTATTTACTATAAATAGTTCATATATATATCGATGCAATTATCCTGAGTCATTTTGATATGTTTAAATCAAGCGTATCTCTCGCTTATCTTCGAATTATATAGAAATGCCATGAACCCTCAAGTATGTATTGCAAGTAGTTCAAAAGTCTTTTCATGATAGTTAAATGCCATGATAAAATAAAGAGTTGTTATATTACTTGGTTGATCCTCTTGATTAACATGCTGTTGATTCCTAAGTATTGATATCTCATCTAGATACTTGAACCCCTATAGAACCTTACCTTGAACTCTGATAGTCAGAAACTTACCAACATGATTCCTCATTGATTGATACCCTCTTTCTTATCCTAAAGCTTGTCAATTCTGATATATCCTGAGCTAAAAATCATTTCTTCATACCTTAACACCCTTAGTATTCATGAAGCTTACATTCTTGATGATCCAGCACTTGAACCTTGACGAGAAACCATTGTTTTAAGCCCAGTTTGGCATTACCCCTTCATATTATCCATAAGACTCACCATATTTTCCTGTCCAAGTTCTGACATATGAAAACCTTTTGGTTACCCTAATAGAGTAAAGTTTTGTGAATCATGGCCCTGAGATTTAGTACCATATTTCCCATGTTTCGAGTTGATCTATAATCCTTTGATAAAAAAATGTTTACTGCAAAAAGAGATTTTGTCATAATTCGGCATCAGTTTTTGAAATAAATAAAATGAGGGTTTTTCAGTCCCAAAGAGGGATAAATGTTTTCTTTGAATGGTGGATCTGGACTGAGACGCGAGTCCTTTCCACACTTATATTAGGATTAAAAGTTGCCTAGGGATTCCCATTAATGTTTTAGAACCCAGCGAGGTTCGGGATTACTTCGCGGCTGATCACCGGCTGTAATCCGTAGCGTCATAAAATGATTTTGATTAAGACAAGATTTTAAAATTGTTTTGATGCAAGCAAAATGATGCCATCTCACATAGTTTTTATCTCTCGTTACCTTTGGTTATGTCTTTCCATTGTCATTCTTAAAAGTATATCTCAATTTATGTTTTGTGTCGTACTGTTAGCACTTGTTGAGCATTTAGCTCACTCCTTGCTTTACCCTGATATTACAGCTAGCAGCTATGGTTAGATTCAAGCAGACTGCCCGTAAGACCTGTGATGCTGATGCTTATGTTCGAGCTCAGGTAGAATAAGTAATAATAGTTGTGCGAGGACTCGGTATTTTAAATCAGATGTAATAGTTGGTAGTGTTGGGCTGTTCCAAACCCTAAACTGTAAGATCTTGGATTTTGGTTGTGTATTCTTCATTAAAATGATGTAATAGCTATATTTATTTTGCTGTTTAAGTTGGGGGTGTGACACTTATTATCTTAGTGAACTTATTATTTTAACATCGCATCATCTCCGAGGTTTATAACGCTTATCTCTGATACCATTTCTGTAACACCCCCAAATCCGGAGTCGGGGATCTGGGTTGTCACGAGTTCCATTTCCCTTAACAACACTTAATCTAAATAAACAACCAATTACAGCGTACTGTTACCCCACAATATACACACACACACCACAAGTTATAGTCTCAGAGATGAATACCAAAAACAACACAAGTCAACTTATTCCACAATTATAAGTCATTACACCTCATAATGGTTTCTGAATAAATTTACATATTCTTTGCCATTATTACAATTTATAAATATACATAAGTCTGGTACATCAAAAGTTGAAATCCTAGCCTATTGGTAGTTCCTATCTCAGCTATAATGGCATCAACGCCTACAGGAGACTGCGGAACATTTCCTATCCGCTCGCCAATTGGGAGCTTGGTCATGTTCATCTTGTCTAGCTGTTGTTGTGTGATGAAAGAATAAAGCAAGGGTGACGAACAAACCCACCGAAATAACATGTATAATAATTAACAATATATGAGCATTCTCACAATACTCATGAAAGTCTTGGTCAAGAAGAAATGAACCAAGTTTTATATCTTATCACGACCAAGTCGCAAAATATTCAATATATATGTGTATATACTTTTAAAAATCTGGGAAATCCTCTTCCATACATAATATACTTAGAGTTCCAGTTTATAACTGTATAAAAATATCATTGCAAGGTGATCTCATATATCTAACCTTGTCTCAACGTTTTTCTGAAAATCTTTGTCATGAATAATATAATCATTAACTAGATATAAGCGGAAAAGATGAAGTTACAAGATACTCCAATATACTTATATCTTTTACGAATACTACTTGAACTACCACCGTTCAAGTTATAATCAGTTTCAAAAGTTCATCACATAGATGACACTACAAGATAAGACTTGAATAGATTCAATCTTTGAAATATCATTTGAAAGAAATGAAGTTACGAGATACTTCATTAAGTCCAGATACATATATACACACATATATATATATATATATCAGACACTCCTTGAAAACCTCTATTATAAAAATTATAAACAGAGTTGCAATATCCAATAAATTTGGAAAGAAGAAAACCTTGGCATAAACCTGATATATTGCTGATCAGGCAAAAATACCAATTAAGTCACCTTTTCTACTAGTAGATGGATGAATTCCCCACTGGTCATCACCCTGGACGCATTAGGGCCTTATGTGTGGCGCCCTTCAAACCCGGGTCAGAAGTTTGGGTTCCACAACACAAAAACAATATATAAACATGTATAAGAAATATTATTTATAATGACCCTGCTTCACAAAACCACGGATCGCAACAGGTTAAAGTATGAAAACAAGACACAACCTTAACTTTTATTACAACGTACCAAATCCCAACTAATTTAACTTACAATCGATAATAAAATCATTCTTACAATCTGACTATCTCTATACCGCATGAAGCTTCTGCTAGCTTGATTCAACTCCCTGGAACCTTAGCCCGCACTTTGGAATGAGGAACTTCACTATCATCCACATTCTTTTCAACTGTAAAATATATAAAAGATTCGCAAGGGTGAGCTAACTAGCTCAACAAGTCATAATAGTGATAATTGAGGTTAAACAATGATCAACTGAAATGATTCAAAGGAATCAAGTTGCTTTTTAACTCATCATTAGAATTGGATATTCATTTTTAAGTTTTAAAAACCAAGGTTAGGCTGCTGATCAGTCACGCACTAACCCCGAGCAAGCACACAACACTGCTCTAATTACTGGATCCAAGGCACACATTGGCCTAACTTGATCATTGGTATGGTCTAACCACGAATCTGGTCCACATATATAAAAACTATCCAATCCTAAAGCAGTTCAATATGATAACAATATGATTCAATAAAATAAGATCATAATCGATGATGGTTAAACATTTGCATAAAATATAAGAAAACTCATAGATATCTCAAGGGTATATCAGGGTATGTATAAGAAATGGTTTTCAGTTTGTACAAGGGTCAGGTATCAAACCAGTAATGATTTTTCAGGATATGGTTCTTTGATGGTACTAAGAATGATTGGGGTATAAAAGTTTCTGTGTTTTCAAACCATTTTCTTCTGGTGTTTGGTGTTTGGTAGTTAAACATTTGGGAAATAGTATCATATTTGTGTGGTTTGGTGTCTGAGGATCAACAAAGGAAGGTTTACAAAGAACAAGGCTCACGGCTCAAGATCAAGAAAAATTAGGGATTCAAGGGTAAATAGTTAATGCACTTGCAATGTAAACAAGAGTTATTTTGAATAATAGCGACATGTTATGAAACAGTTCGAAAACATTGGTAATATATATCTTGAAGCAAAGTTCAGAAATACTTGCCTTACAAGGCTTTATAACTATTACTGATCAATTCTGGACCAACTCTGCCGCTTAGGCTTTTACGTCCAACCACTATGTCACTCTGGATTCGACCTTGACACTCAGGTCTTCCTGTTGAAACTCTACTGAACTCGTCAATTGATTATTAGGTTATCTTTAGTCCATCGTCCACTTTCAGGTTCTCGATCATAACCTACAGGGTCGAAATACCCTACGTTAGACGTCTAGGTATGCTTGACATATCCTCGATACTAATTCTTACCCAACGATATTCAAACCCGACTCGTAATTATTTATATTAGAATAACACAGAACACAATTAGGGTTCATATTCTCGAAATCGATCCAGTGTTCATTTTCAGAAAATACGTATACTCGTCATTTTACGAAATTAGGATTACTGTGTTTTGGCCAAAATATACAACACAACATACAATCAGGTTCTGTATAAACATACGTATATGTATTTACTTATACTCGCTCGACGTCCCGATAATCCTCGGATACGCTTCCCGTATTCCCGTAGTTTGATTTTCCGGAAATCAGACGTCGTCCCCTTTGTTTATCGGACTACCCGTCGAAACATCATCGACGTCAATAACACAAATCACAATCCAATTCGAACCACGACAACCAGTTATAACTTACAAATTCCAATCACCGATACAATTTAGTTATTAATTATTATTACCCGCATGTTTATATTTTTATTTGTAGGACTCAGAAATGATTCATCATTGTCCACCGTCGGCTCGCCGAGGCTCATCGCCGATGGCGGCGAAAATTCGCGGGTACCCGAAATATTCGAGTGTCTGACACGAATTTCACCGATTAAATTTCCGAATAATCCAAAAATAATACTTCAAAAATCACGGAATTTCATTCGAAATATTTACCACAATAAAGTAATTATTCGAAATGCAAAAGAAATGGAAGGATTGAATTATTCAGAAGATTCGATAACCAATAATCGAACAATAAAAAATGTATACACAAATATATATACATGCCCAATTAAGAAACTGATAGGAACAGCCACTGCACCGAAGATGTGGCCGCGATTCCCACCAGAAAACACACAACAAACACCCACACAAACTCACACACCCAGAACGCACACACACACGACTATAACACACACACACAAAAACTCGACTGTGACCAGGAACCGGGCCGGAAAACGGAAAAAGGCGGCCGGAAAACCGAGCACTGGCGGCGATTACTCACCGGAATTACAGGCGGCGGCCAAGAATCTAGATAACCAGGGAATTACGAGATGAGAACACAGAGGAGAGACCGAATGGATGATACGACTGGGAGAAAAGGAATTGACAGAGAGAGGGTAGTGTAGAGAGATTGATGAAAATGGAGAATGAAAAAAAATAAAACGAGAAAGAGACTGTGAATTCGTGTGCTGTGCTTTTGTTTTATTATTATTCTTTTTTTTTCTTCTGTAGACTCAGCAATTGACACGTATCCACAGGGTAACAGGGCACTGCCACGTGTCCTATTTTCTGACTGGAAGCTCCATTTCTGCATCTTCTTTAATCTTTTAACGGAACAGCTTTCGAATGAAAATTAATCCAAATGATCCAAAAATATTTTTAAAACTTTATAAATATCCCGAATTCACTTAAATAAGGTTTTCACAATTTTTAAAATATTTTTGAAACATAACTCGTACCCACATTTAACATTTAACGATCCGAGCTGCATTTACAAGAAACTCAGAAAATTATGAAAATAGTTTTAAAATATCACAAATATCCCGAAGTTTACAAAAACATAAATTTCGTAATTTTAAAATAATTTTTGAATGCAGTTTATACTCGCTTTTAACAATTAAACGAATCGACACGACGGTGAAATTAATCCCAAAAATTTCCAAAATGATTTTAAAATTCTCGAAGTATTTCAAACTTAAATAAATATGAGTTTCATAATTTTTGAAGAATTCTAGAATTTAATATGGATTTTACAAATAAAAGCAATTAGAAAATCATTTAAGAATTAATAAAATATTAATTTCTCAATTTTATAAAATCCTAAAAATAATTATTATAATTATAAAACCATAAAAACAATTTTAGAGACTCTTCAAATATTTATAGAAATAAATTTGCATTAAATCCACTTTTAAAAGTGAAACAATTCAATACCATTCCTTAATTAATCACGCGGACAACCCGGTACACCATAAATCACACATAGATAATAATCAGACAACACATAGCGGTCAAAATCAATACACATATTTTATTTATCTAATAGTTCCATAATTACATATTTAAATAATTCAAAAATACACGAGTCGTTATATCCTTCCCCCCTTAAAAAGATTCTGTCCTCAGAATCTGGTTTAGTTAAACAAGTGTGGATATTTGTCAAGCATACCTGACTCTAATTTCTAAATAGACCCTTCTACTCGAGGGTTCCAACGTACTCACAATAGGTATGCACTCATTTCCAAGGTCTTGCCTTTGACGATCAAGAATTTGGATTGATCACTATATGCAGAATAACTTGGACAAGAGCCTCATTGGCTCCTGATCAATTACTTAATTCAAACTCAATACTTATCACTTTAACATTGACAGGCAACATATTATATGTACACACGTTTGTGACGGTAATATCAACTCATGAACAACTTTTATTTATATCTATCAATACCTCGAATGGTTCACTAATTTTAGGACTTGATATGTCCCTTCTATTTAGACTTATCCGGTCTTTTCAAAATGACACTTTTACTAACACTACTGGTCCTATTTCTATACTCATATTTTCTTTCGATACAATATCGTCTCCTTCCTGTGTCTATTCCGAGCTGTTTTAACCAATAGCACTACGCTCTTGGTATGCCGATTTAACTTAGAATTTGATAAATTTCTTTCTCCCACTTTATTTTAATAGAAATGGGAACCTACACTTGCGTTCACATGAAGCTTGGTAAAGTGGCATTCCAAAGCTGACATTACTGATAAATGATCATTCCAGTGCTTCCTTAAGACTCATCCTCTCAACATATCTTACAGTTCCTGAACCCCTTTCATACTTTGACTCTTCATTTAAGGATGATAGGCGGTGCTCATTTTCAACTTGGTTTCCAATTATTTAAACATCTCTTACTCTGCTCCATATGTTAAGGCTGAAAAGTAATCTCATAGATTCACGTATTATCACCTTTAAGTATTTAAAGTTCAGATTCCACTCTTTTCAATTCGTTTATTAACTCCTCGGTGGTCTTAATTACATTCAATTCCATCTGTCGGCATAAGGCACCTGTTATCATACGGCTTTGTTTAGACTATTAATGGATTAATTCAGAATCTTTTGTTAACTTTAGTCAAAATTTCATTCTTGAAGATTCAACGTATAGTTGCTTTCAATCTGATCTTTGGAGGATAATCCTTGGGCATTCCACGCAAACTTTCTTATTCTTTGAATAGCTGAAGATGTTATCAATAAATATAGTTTGCTTATCTAAGCACTCCTTATACACCATGATTCCTTAATTTATTATAATCGTATGATACACTTGTTATTTCACAGAATATCATCCGAGCTTGCAATTCTCATAACTCATTTTAACCATAAGCTCATAAGTTCATTTCTTTTCTTCAACAATATCACTGATACATTTTATGATTCGCTTGTTGTAAAATCACTTCTTAGTCTGCCTTGTTCATTAGGCTTCCGGTACTTCGCCTTAATTCTTTGGCGTGTCCAACACTTCCCAATCTATTTTGAAATTCGTTTCTTATACCTGGTTATCACTATTTGTTTTCCTTAAATTTCCATATATCTTGGCATTTCTTCAATAACTTAAATGCTTAATGTTGTGAATTTTCCTATGGGATCTCATTTCTTAATTCTTCTACTTATAGCATCCAAGTGCTGGAAGAAAATCTGGAGATATCGTGATCATTTTCTTAGGCGCATAAATTTCCTCTTTCTTACTGCTAACATCGTGATCCATTATCCTCTCTTGACATCTCGTCATACTATCCATTCTTGCTCCTTTTGGATTATAACCTTTAGCTTCCAGTTCCAACTTCCAAAATTCCATAGTTACTTCTTCTGGTACAAACTCTATATTATCGCTTGTCACTATTTTTGCTTTTCCTCTTGAATACATACTTTAACTCTTATGGTCCGTATAGATTTTACACCTTTCTCCATACATATCATGTTTCCCAAATCCTTCAAAACGAATATTATTACTGTTAATCCAAAATTATGGGTAGGATACTTCTGCTCATAAGGTTTCGGTTGTCTGGATGCATATACAATAACTCTATTGTGCTGCATCAACACACATCCTATTTTCTAATGAGAAGCATCACTATACACTACCAAACCTCCTTAATACTTTTAAAATGATAAAACAGGTGCTGTAACCATTCTTTCACTTAACTCTGTAAAACTTTCTTTACCCTTCTTTACTTCATATAAACTTCTTACTTTTGTGAGTGTTTCTAGTCTCTTTTCATTCATAGTAACTTCAACTTCTGCTGAATCTCTTTTGATCTTTTCTATATTGACTATTTATGCTAAGAACTATATTTCATATAACTTCTTTCTTCTCCAACTTCCCAGTTATCATTAAATACTTCACATGGTCCTCCGTTGACTTTAAGTATCACAACTATAGCTTACTCGGATATTCCTTAAAGGTGCTGTCCATCTAGTTCAAATATTACTGGTATATTGGTTAATCCAATTGACGATACGAGAACAGTACTTAGTTCTGAAAATTATCTTTGATATATCCATAGGTTTAATCTTCAGTTGGTGAAATACCAAGTCTTAAATCAATCTCATAAAAGTACTTTGCTTCTTTCGTTTGATCAAACAAATCATTGGGTCGAGGTAATATGTACTTGCTTTTGATAGTAAATTTGTTGAGCTGGCTTTAGTTGACGCATAATCTCATACTTCCATTTTCTTATTAACAAATAGTACAGGTACACTTCATGGGATACACTGGGTTTAATTGCTTCTTCTCCTAGCATTTCTTGCATCCGCTTTGCTAACTTCCTCGTTCTAACTGGTGCCATTTTAGATAAGGTCATAGTCATTAGTTTCATCTCATGCGCTAAGTAAATCGCGAGCTTCTTTTCTTTATCGGGAAGAAAATTTTGGTAATTCGTCTGGAAATATATCTTGAAACTATAAAATCTTCAAATTCTGTTTACTCCTGACTTTTATTTATCTCATATTCACCGTAATGCTCACATCTTGATTACCGTAATCATCATCAACAAATTATTTACCTTCTTTTATCTTCTGAACCTCATCACCTTCTCATTTGACATCCTCAGAATTTATCTTTTCATCAAGACGGTCTTCCTGGACATCACGCTTTAGTAGTCAATCCATTCCTTAGATTAATATCAAATCCTCTTTGTTAGGAATATGTGTATTAGTTTGATGATAAGTTCAGCAAAACACTTAAGTAGAAATCTAGTGTTTGTAGCCTCAACGGATAAGACCATCTTGGCTATCCATTGAAGGAGTAGCCTTACTTAGCAATAAGTTTGGTATTGTAGCAC